>NC_051157.2:14619817-14829752 GCF_013339745.2 Dermacentor silvarum
AATATTTTTAATATGACAAATCTAATTTGATTTGATCAGCAGTCATTTGATGAGAGCATTCTGCATCTCACAAATGTTTGAAAAAAGAGAATCTGGAAAAGAAATCCCCATGTCCCCTCCCCCTCCTCCCCAACTTGTATTAAATAAAAATCTAAGGCTATACAGCAAGATACGATGTGATAATTTTCTACAAAAAAATACACTACAATCAATGAAATTTATGTTTAGGTCAAAAAGGAAACAAACAAGAGGAAAAAATAGACCCAGAACAAACAATAACATGCACTCACCGCAAGATCGTCCTGAGCAGTAAGCAGGTACTCTTTGAGCATAGCCTCTTGAAGCTGCCTCCATTGTTGCCTGGGGTCTTCAATTTGATTCGTTTCTAGCACAGGAACAAAATAACATAATAAGAAGAAATATAAGCAATATGCCAGACCTGAAAAGGCTGCCATTATCCCTGCTTGTTGATACGTCAGGCCTGCAATGGTACCCTTTGCTCGACTAACATGACAGGTCACGCAATCAATCTTCTGCTGCTTCACTGCCAAGCAAGGCATGCACAAAAGAAGCTTATAAATGACAGCTGCCTGCTCATGATAAATTAATGTCTTCTGATGTTTTGGAGAGCGCAACATGACTTTACTCGTGGAACACTTCATAAATCATAACAGGTGGGAATTGTATGCCAGTGGCCAAAAGGTAAGAGAGCATGTGTCAGTGACTTGATGGGATTTCCTAAACTCCATTAAATTGGAACTCCGCATTGACACATGCAGCTGGGGATGTGTGTGCTAAGGCCCATTTAAGAAATGCTTGACATTTAAATTACTGAACAAGAGAAACAAAGCTGGCAAATTATAAGCTGCTTCAAGTGCAATAACAAAGAAGGCCAACTGCAAAGATTACGCAGTATTTATAAAGATTATTTACTGTTGCAAAAAAAAAGCACCAACGACTACAGGGACATTAGGTATGCTTCGCACTTACATGCCTTTAGCTATGCAAATTGTAACAGAAAAACGAAATCAACTTTCACAAACAATCATGAATCGCAAATCCTTATTGTTATGATGATTCATCAATTATCGGCCACTGTTACACACTGTATGCTGTTAAGTCAGCAAACAAACCCATTTTAGAGTAGCGCTGAGCATAGTCAGTGGGCATACAGTCATACTTCACCAATGAAGATTGTGCAACATGGTCTGTGGCACCATAAGGACAGCAATTCTTTGTTTTTACTTTAACAGCTATTGAAACTGCAGGCACAGTCCTTCCACACAATGTCGAAGCTACTTAAGCATGTTGCTACCCAGGCTAAAATTTTCACACAATGCTTGCATTTATAGAAAGTATGTCAATATGATAAATTTTTTAAACTGCAAGGGGCAGTGCAACTAAGAACTACTTCCAAAACACAGGTGTAGATGTGAATACTCCAGATAGCATTTCACAATGTTGATATGCTACATCAATAAAAATGCCTACAGTTGACAAGTTGAAATGTTAGCAGGTTGAGAGCCAAAACCTCTCTACATGTAAAAAATTGGGAGGTCTTTTGGTAGAAAAGGAAGGTTTTGTGTAAATTTGTCAACACAACCAGTTATGACTCAGATGCCTAAGGCATGAAACAATCTTGAAAGATGGCAGCCTTTAACATGTAAATAATCTGGCGGCAGACATCTAGCACTGATTTATTAGTGGTTTTTCATGGCGCAAGGGCCAGTTCAGGCCAAAGAGCACCAAACCCATCTAGCATTACAGAGGTAGGAGCAGAGGTGGTGTGACAATGGTTAGACTATTCAATGTTCTCATAAAATGTTGGCTCAGGAACTTTGGCATGCTTAGCTGTCCAATACATAAGCACGAACCAAGCAGACACATAACACGAGGACACACTAAAAAAAAAAAACATTTTAGTGTGTTTTTGTGCCTCGTATCTGCTTGTTTCGTTTAAATTACCTGCCTCTGCAGCATCAAAATTCCACCAGATAACTTTCATTGTCCAGCCTTGTCACACAAATCATGTGATATTTCACACCTAACATATCTATAGCAGCAGCAAGGCAATAGAAAAGTGCATGAGTGTGAATAACTCACTGTTCGAGTGGTCAACGTAGTAAACGCCAACTTGCTCATCGTAGCATTCCTCCCAGCCAAAGGGAAGTTCATTACCTAAGCAATCTGCAAATGACTGCGGCTTTGTCAAACTGGAGCCATTCAAGAAAACAGAACAATGGGGGGGCACTGATCAGACCCCACTGATAGCACAGGGAAAAAACGGAACGACCTTCCTTCAAATGGAAATGCACGCCCGCAGCCGACATACGCACTTGCAGAATGACATGTGCAAACACAAAGCGAGACACGCACCAAGCTAAAGCATGAAGAGAATGCTATCAAAGATACGAAGGGTCTTGATAACGGTGCTGCTGCAGATAGGTGACAAAAAAGAAAAAAATGGCACTTGCATTGCTCTTTCGTTTTTCCATCTTTACGGATATAACAAAGAAAGAAACAACACTTCATGCAAGCTGATTTCAGCCATTTTTCGATGAGTAGTGGGTAAGTGCTCATTTGAAGTGCTCGGCAGTGGAACCTAATAACCTATTGCCTTCATGAGGTCAGCTAATCTACGAAATACAGATAAAATGCTGCCACAAGCTCTCAAGAGTCACTTAATGAACTCCATTAATATACTTTACTGTAGCATACAAATGTGAATGCACTATAAATAATTAAAGCTCCTGCTTACAATTACCAACTTTATGCAAGATTGCTGACAGTAACCTGTCAGGATAAAATTCACCCCCTAAACTTATATACCCACAGATAAAAAAATAACAATAAAGAAATCAATTAATGCTACCAAGATGTAGACAGTGGCTTGAATAAGCTCTCAGGACAAAGAGTTACTACCTTCTCCAAGGAAAGCTCATGACATTAAAGGCAGACAGTGACAAATCACCAAGCCCATGTACAATATGCTTCAGCCACGGATTAGACAACTTATAAGGGGAAAAAATGAATGAGGCAACAACTCAAGAAACAAAAATAACATATGTTGTGGAATGCATTGCTACAGATGATAGCATGTGCAGCCCTACCTATTGTGTGGAGGGCTTGCAAAAAAAAAAAAAAAAATTGCAGAAGGAATGCAGCATGCTGGCGCCGGAATGTTTCAGCAGTGACATAAGATAAAGGTGTGTCATACTTTCTATATATGGCCCAAGTTCATTATTATTTTTATTTAGGAATAAAATATTGTATACATACAAAATAAAACAAGTGCAGTGAATGTTAATGTCTGTGCACAGGGTACAAGGTACATCATGAATCGTGACTTCTTAGGTTTCTTGCCTGTACTAAAGCCACGGCGGCCGCATTTCGATGGGGGCGAAATGCGAAAACACTCATGTATACTTAGATTTAGGGGCACGTTGAAGAAACCCAGGTGGTCCAAATTATTCTGGAGTCCCCCACTACATAATCCCCCACTACATACACTACGCCTCATAATCAAGATTTTGGTTTTGGCACGTAAAACCAAAGGCAATTTAATTTTCTTTCTTTTTTGCCTATACTAAGTACAGATTAGGAGAGAAAGAGGATATTTTAGTTTTCATAAATATAACTTATGAAACAAGCACAAGTCTTGCATCTGTAAATAAATGTTCCAAAAGAACTAAAATTCACTTTGGAGATAACAATGCGACGAATATATAAAATACGCTTTTCGCTATATCTGTAATGTAAGCTCGCTGTAGTTAAAGTGAGCTTACGAGTGTGCAGTGCTGACTGAAACAAGCTTTTTTAAAGTACTGATGTTCAAGAACTCCTTGAACACACTAGTGGTAACCATCAATAAGAGATGCATTCTCAGAGGCTAAACCGGGTGGTGAAAACAGCTAAAGAGAAAGCAACCTTAATGTAAAATCTTGCTTCAGTATGCTCAGGGTACAGCACGCAAACTTGAAGTTCGCGACCACGGTGTAAAAACTGATGCGCTCAAAAAAAAATAGGGGGGGCTGTCAGTCGAGATATGAGCAACAGAAAAACTGACACCACTCCTACATTACGAAGCCGTGGCCCAGGGCGTGTTCGTGTTTTCTTTTTCCAGTGCAGACTGCGACCTGCTTCACGGCAGCGCACAGGAGCCGGCCACTAGCGGCGGTGCGCCTCGGCTTATCGGTGCGCACATGCTGACGCTCATTCCAGGCGCGAAAAAAGAGAAATACAAAGCGCGGGCGAGAGAAAGTGAACGGAATTTCGGCGAGAGAAAAGGCACTACAACAAAAGCCGCGACGCGCGCGCGGGGCGCGCTCTGCCATGTGTGTGTGTTTATTGCGGGGTGCGCGGGGGGTGCCATTAGAGATAGGCATCCGCCGAGCGCCGCGAACATTCCTCGCGCTGACGTTTCACCCGTTCTCATTGACATCATTTTTTCGGGCCCTTTTCTTGGAATGCGAGGGAAGCGCTGGTTTGGGCCACCGCCGTATCTCGCGCCTTTCTTCTTTTCCTGCGTGTATCTAAAAACGCGCACACTCGCAGGCGACCCTATCGTGCACGGCGGCACCCGTTTCCGTGTGAGCCGCAGTATCTATGAGCAAGACGACGAATGCGGCAAACTGCCGCTGCATTCTGTGCCAACGGCGCCGCTGGCGCGTTCGGGACGTTCGACCTTCCTGAATGCACGCGGCAACTGACCTAGAACAGCGTTCGGCCTGCGCACCGGGAACAGCAAAATCGTGCGGGCATACGTCGGCGCCCGATCCATCGTACTCGTGTAAGTTTCTAAAACACGGCAGACAGAAGGAGCAATCCCAAGGACCGTGCTTAGGAGCGCCGAACGGCCGGCCGAAACACAGAGACACCGCACACGAGCACATGGGTGTCGATCGTCGTCAATTTTGTTGCTCGCGAAAAACTTGCTTTGCAGACATGCTGCCAACGCACTCGAAGCGAGCGTCTGCGCCACCGACACGGAGGAGTCGAAATGTTTTCGCCGAGTGGTCAACAAGGGTAGCGACACAGCGCATTCCGTCCGCGGTTGCCGAAACGCGATGGCATCACGCGTGCCAAACAAGCCGCATATTTTCTTTAGTCCTAGTCGGCGCGCTAAGTAGCTGCCGCGAGGCCCCGTCCTCGAAAGAAAATAAAAAAAAAAAGGAAAAACAAAAAAAGAAAGAAAAGATCGCCGCCGGTGCGGCTAGCTGCTCGCGAAAGGCCTGTTCGGGGAAATGGGGACAGAATGTCGAACGTAATCCGAACCCTGGACCTTTGTCACAGTACTCCTATGGTAACTTGTTTTTGTTGACGCCACACAACGCGCTCCAGCAAACCCGCATCTCATCTGTGTGCGGCAACGACATTCCTTCGAATGCTCCTCTTTCCTTTCATTTTTGTTTTTTATCTCTTCCTCGGTACATCCGAAATGGAAACGCCGTCTCGTCGAAGGCATTTTTTCTGTGACAACCCGCAGAACACTCAGCAATTGTTGACGACAACGAGTACGGCGCAAATTCAGCAACGATCAAGCGCAAAAATCTTGAGAACATTGGGCTTTTAGCCCGAGGGGGCCTTCACGGGGAACGCACATTCCTTTGGCCGTACCCTCGCTTACCTGTCTCTAGGATCAATCCATGTCGTCTGTTTGTTGATGTGGTCGATGAAATAGATCTTGCCGTCGTAGTCGGTGCCGATGTCCCATCCGGAAGGTAGCGGGATTTCACCATTTCGTCTTTTCGGCATAATTTTCAGGCCCCAAAGTGAAGAAATGATCGAAATTCCTTTCGCCAGACAGAGCTAAACGCTACCTCCTGCCGCCATCTTGAATAGCACATTATCGTAGAAATGACGTTGCCGACGTCACAGAGATAGTGGCCAATGGAAAGCGAGCATCCGACGGCCGCGCTGTTCGCGGGACGCTTCAGCCGTTTTAGCGCTTGCCTTTGCGAAAGTCGAATAAGTTTCGGACGAAAGTATAACGGGACACTTGGAGCGATGCATTAATTTCATTGTGTCTGTTCATCACTATAACAAGGCTCAAACTTCAGCTGTGCAAGTCACGGATGCTAGTTTGGAGATACGTACACAGTGCAAGAAAAACTGAAAACTCGCACATGAAGAAATTGTTATTTATTGTGACATTATTAGACATAATAATATGGGCAGCATCAAGGTTGACATGACACTATTACCCTAGGAGGTTAAAACCTCCTTGCTGATGAAGTTTTTCTAATCAAATCTGCCCGTTTCTTTACAGCGACCTGTGACATTTGTGATAATTTTTAAAATTTTGTGCCAGCCTACTTATTGTGTTTTTATGCCTGCAGTTACAGCTTGTTGCTGGACAGCAAGAAAAATAAACTACATTTGGTCAAAAGCGGAGGCACCGTAAGACCGTAGCGGAAGCAATGTAACGGAGGTTCGGCACAGCCTCTGTGGTTCTGCGAGTTAGAAGGAAAATGGCTGCAGTTTGTCACGTGATAAGCTTTAGCCAATGAAACGTTTTATAACAAAAAGATCTAGAGTGTCTCAAGGCAATGCTCAAGGTGAGATTGTACCCTACTCTAGATCTGTTTATGTTCCGCGGCCAGCGCTGATGCGGCGGTTCACGCGTTCACGTTGGCGAGCAGCCGATCGGCTGTTAGGTTCGCTTCGTTTGTCGACAGATTCTTTGCCTAAGCATAAGTTAAATGTCTAGCGTGTCGAACTGTTCGTAGCCCGGACTGCCACCGTGGCAGAGTTGTCGGAAGCAGACAGGCCGCCTCCGTATTTTTTCAAGCCGGTGAGTATATAATTCTGATTCATAAAACTCAACTCTTGTGTTGCAGTTACCCTTGTATAGCTTGCGTGTCTTCCCCCTACTAAACGTTTGTCGCTGAGCGTCGTTTGGCTACGCCACCTTGCTCCTCTTTCTCTGGGTTTCTGCTGCGCGAAGTTGCCTGCTGAGCCTTAACGGCACTTGACTGTGCTAAGAGCACAGTGCAACAAACACGTAAAGAGGCAAACTGTCGGGCTTCGTGTGCAACATGTGGTGACGTAGATGTGTTCGCAGCAAAGTCATGCTTTTCTTGCTGAACCTTGTTCTCCAGGCATGGATCAACCGCGGGCGGCTGGCCGTGGTAGAGGCGGACGCGGACGCAAGAGACGAGATGAACCCGAGAAAAGATACAATGCATGGGGAGTGCCTTTGCAAACACAACGAACGGCCTTACCGGCTTCGTCGAGAGCTGCGAGGAACGGAGATGCCGACTCGCAGCCATCAGCGCCGGTGGTTAGCAGGAAATTCGAAGAAGCCTGTGCTAAAATACAGGCGAACGTGGAAAAATTTCTACCACAGACTCAAGACGACAGGTCGTCTTCAGAGGAGGAGCTTGAGACGGAGGGAATCCTTTCTCGCGTCGTTGGCTCTTACTCGGGTCAGTTTCCATTTTAACACGTTCTTAAGGTGTCTGTGCGCCAGGGTTGTTTGGTTGGAAGACGTTAAGTGAAAAAATACGTGCACGTGAAGGAAGGGTACCAGGGACAATATGCGATGGGAAAACTGACACTACGTGTATTCGAAGTGCATCCTACATTTTTCACAAGCTCTTATTTGCTAAGAAATGGGATAGTGTTTACAGTCTGCTGCCACTACTATTACCAGTCTCATGTATAAATAAATAAATAAATAAATAAATAAATATATATATATATATATATATATATATATATATATATATATATATATATATATATATATATATTGGCATGTGAGAGAATAACTGTCAGCATGAATAAGCTAGCTTTTAAGGTTGTTGCAGGTGCATGTACAGTACAGGGAATAGGCACTGCAGCAGTGTTTCATCATTATCTTTGTTCTTCTTCAGTGCACTGCTCAAATAAAGAGGTTTCAATTGTTACCAGCTGGTGCAAATGTCGGTTCTCTAGAGTTCACATCCATAATTTCCTAAAATGTTGTACTAGACTTTTCTAAATTATGATTACATGATTTTTTTTCTGCAGCTGCCAGTACTTGTTTTATTCATACCAAATTTGCAGTATGCTGCTACTCACACTGCAAGTGAAAGCAAGGGAGAATATATGCAGGACATTCATAGCAATGCCTCAGACAGTCACTGCAAGTTATTTGCAGTGTTTTACTTTGATCAGGGCCACTGTAAAAGAAATAATCTCGGAGTCCTCTTCTTGTTGTTCTCTTTAAGCTGAAGTGGCGTGCATGGGTCTCATGGTTTGCCATTTTTTGCTGTTAGGATTTAGCATAACAGTGTTAGTAACAGAGCATTGCTCTCGTCACTATGAATGAAATATGCCAACAATCAGACTGATGGCCCTTTCCGGCACTTCCTCCCCATTTTGTATATATATTGTTACGATGGGGTGCGTTTATTTAAAGATGAACCGATGAAAAAGGGCAAAGGGTTGCCGCGCCGACACCGAGCCGCTCCAAAGACAAGCGCACTTCGTTCTCCTCTTCTGTCCTTCCGTAGCTTTTGCGTAACATTCCTCCCTTCACAGACGAAGCCCGCTGGGCGAGTAACTGTTACGTCCACTCTGAGTCACGTGGATGACAGCGTTTCAGGCGAGCGACGTGAGCAAGCTGCGTCTTCTTAGACCGGTAGCCATTGGACACGAGGCGAGCAATCAAGTAGGTTACATCACTGAGGCGATCGGTGATGACGAAAGGCCCGGTGTAACGAGCCAGAAACTTCTGGCACAGGCCGCGCTTGCGAAGTGGTGTCCGAAGCCATACAATGTCCCCTTTGTCATAGGACACATTCTTATGTCGTGCATCATAGCGGATCTTGGAGTGGTCCTGGGATGCCAATGTACGGAGCTGAGCTATGCGGCGTGCTTCCTCAGCGCGGCAGAGAGTCTGGGCAAGAGAAGAGTCCGCATGAGGAGTAAAAGGTAGAATGGTGTCAAGGAAGTTGCGGGGTGGTCTAACATAAAGAAGATAGAAAGGGCTGTAGCCTGTAGTTTCATGCTTTGCGGTGTTGTAGGCGTATGTGATAAAAGGCAAGATGTCATCCCAATTTTTGTGCCTGGAATCCACGTACATCGAAAGCATGTTGGTCAAAGTTCTGTTAGTGCGCTCGACCTAGACCATTTGTCTGCGGATGATACGGGGTCGCGTGGCGAAAGTGGCAAGCACAGAGACGCAACAGCTCTTCGACTACGTCGGCCACGAACTGGCGACCGCGATCGCTCACAATAACACGAGGGGGTCCATGACGCAGTATAACGGAGGACAGGAGGAAGCTCGAAACATCAAGAGCCGTGGCCGTTGGCATCGCTGCGGTTTCCGCATAACGCGTCAGGTGGTCGACGCAGACTATAATCCAGCGGTTGTCATTGGATGAGCGCGGGAATGGGCCGAGAAGATCAACTCCAACCATTTCGAAAGGAGATGATGGTGGCGCCACAGGGTGAAGGAGTCCGACCGGCGCAGTATTAGGGCGCTTGAATTGCTGGCACTTGTTACAACTGGCCACATACTTTTCTGTATCTCGTCGCATACCAATCCAATAGAATCGACCCTGAATGCGGTGGTATGTTCTGGTGAAACCCAGGTGTCCAGCGGTGGAGTCGTCGTGCATAGCACGGAGTACGTGGTTTCTCAAATTCTTAGGGACCACTAAGAGGAGGCGGGCACCCTCAGCCGCGTAGTTCTTCTTGTAGAGCAGGTCATCTTGGATGACAAAGCCATTGTTACCTGTTGGCTGAGCAGCTGAGGCAAAGAGGCCATCCAGGCTGCGGTCGTTACGCTGCTCTTCCCGGAAGGTGGCCAGATCGGGAAAAAGAATGTCGTCGATGGCGGCCAGAAACTCATCGAAATTGTCGGCGTCACATTCACTTGTCGGTAGAGGGAGCCTCGAAAGACAGTCGGCGTCCGCATGATGCCGGCCACTCTTGAAACGGACTGCAAAGTCAAATTCCTGCAAACGTAGCGCCCATCGAGCAAGGCGGCCAGACGGGTCGCGGAGACCAACCAACCAACATAGTGAATGGTGATCAGTAACTATCGTAAAGCGGCGCCCGTAGAGATATGGCCGGAACTTCTGGACTGCAAAGACGACAGCGAGGCACTCTAGCTCAGTGACGGTGTAATTCTGTTCGGCCTTGCTCAACGAACGGCTGGCGTAGGCAATGGCATGCTCGGCGTCACCAAAACGCTGGACGAGGACGGCGCCGAGGCCGATTCCACTCGCGTCAGTGTGCAATTCTGTTGAGGCAGAGGGGTCAAAATGGCGAAGGATTGGTCCGGAAGA
Source organism: Dermacentor silvarum (assembly GCF_013339745.2). Taxonomy (NCBI): domain Eukaryota; kingdom Metazoa; phylum Arthropoda; class Arachnida; order Ixodida; family Ixodidae; genus Dermacentor; species Dermacentor silvarum. Next base: position 14,630,098 of record NC_051157.2, read on the forward strand.
GAGCAGGAACTTCAGTTGACGAAACGAGGAATCGCAATCTGCTGTCCAGGTGAAAGGGTTATCCTTGCGCAGCAATGAAGTCAGAGGGTAGGCAGTATCGGCAAAGTTGGGCACAAAACGTCGAAAGTACGAGCAAAGACCCAAGAAGCTCCTCAGCTCGCGTTGTGACTGCGGTTGTTTAAAGCCGGTAACTGCAGCGACCTTCTGTGGGTCTGGTCGCACCCCCTGCTTGTCCACTAGATGTCCAAGTACTAGCGCCTCTCGTTGGCCAAAGTGACATTTCTTTGAGTTGAGGGTAAGGGCAGCTTGTTCAAGGCACGTCAGAACAACGTCCAGTCGATGGTTGTGCTCTGCAAAGGTGCGGCCAAAAATGACGACGTCGTCAAGATAACATAAACAAATCTCCCATTTCAGGCCGCGCAGTACCGTGTCCATAAACCGTTCAAATGTTGCAGGCGCGTTGCACAAACCAAACGGCATGACGTTGAATTCAAACAAGCCGTCTGGGGTCACAAAAGCGGTTTTCTCTTTGTCAGTTGAATGCATGGGTATCTGCCAGTAGCCCGATCTGAGGTCTACAGATGAAAAGTAGGATGCGGATTGAAGACAGTCGATAACGTCATCGATCCGGGGAAGTGGATACACATCTTTTTTCGTCACAGAATTGAGACGCCGGTAGTCGACACAAAACCTCCAGGACCCATCTTTCTTTTTCACGAGGATGACCGGCGCAGCCCAAGGGCTAGAGGAATCTTGTATGACGCCCTTGGCTAGCATGTCGTCGACCTGTTGAGCGATGATCTTGCGCTCTGACGCGGACACGCGGTAAGGCTTCTGCCTTATGGGATGCGCGGGCCCCGTGTCGATCCTGTGGCGAGCCCGCGTAGTTGGAACGTGAACTTTGTTAGCGTTCTGCGCGAAATCAAACAATGACGCATGCTTTCGAAGGACGCTGACCAGGGCTTGACGCTTCTCTGAGGACAATGACTTGTTGATCATTTTTAGAAACGGCAACGAGTCTTCAGCACCGTGCTCTTGGGATTCATGGGACGTGTCATCAGTTAAAGCGCCTATGCTGAGACTGGTATCCACTTCAAAAGAGGCAAGTCGGATACCGCTGGGTAGCACGACAGACTGGGAGGCTAAATTGGACACCCATAGTGTAGTTGTTCCACAGGCCACAGAGAGGACGCATCGAGGTACGAGCACACTTTTCTTCACAACCATCGAAGGCACAGGCTCAACAATTGCATCAAATGTATCGGCGTCGACACCGCAAGCAGCAACTCGTACTCTGGATAAGGAACGTGCCGGTAAGACAGTATCTTCAATGACGGCGAGAGTGCGTGAACATGTAGCAGGTTGGTCAGCAAGAGGAGAGAGGAAAAGCTCGCCGGTACCGCAGTCAACAGTGGCACCGCACTGTTGTAGGAAGTCGAGGCCAAGAATTACGTCGTGAGTGGATTTAGCAAGCACTGCGAATTCGGCTTGATACACGTTATCGGAGAAGTAAACGTTCGCGGTGCACACACCAATAGGTCGGAGCAACTCGCCACTCACAGCACGAAATGTATTAGAGGTGTCCCAGCGAAACATCACTTTACGGCCTAGTCGGGTTTTGAAATGTTGGCTGATAACAGAGACACTCGCTCCTGTGTCCACTAAGGCCAAAGTAGTAACATTGTCCACTAAAACACGAATCTTATTATGACACATGGCGACTGGCGGAGGCATAGGGGCATGTAGCTGAAGATGACTAGCGACCGCACCTCCATTGGTCGCGCCGCCTAGTTTCCCGGCGGCGGTGACGTGAGACGCCGTCGCGGAGATGGAGACCTGCGCTGGCGTGAAGGCGGCGGCGTCAAGCTCCGCACAGAAGCTGGTGAGTCGCTACGGTAATTCGCCTGGTAGAGCGTCCTGCTATCAGAATCAGAGGACCAACGTGTCTCGTCACCTTGTCGGTTGCCCCGCCGATAAAAAGTACGCGGTCGTTCATAGGACGGTGGTGACGTGCGACGGCGGTGAGGACAAAATCGGGCGACGTGACCGCGAATGCCGCATTGGAAGCAGATGGGGCGTTCACGGGACGCACTGAAATTGTCAGTAGGAGGATAACTGGCACGGCCGTCCCACTCTTGAGGAACTGCAGGCGGTCTGCGTGAGTAACCGTTGTGAAACTGGTAACTGGGATGCGCGTTCGTAGTATGGTTTGACACTCCTGGACGAGGCGCGAAGTTGTAGGCATCTACGGAGGCGGCGGTAATGGTCGTCTCACCAAAGTCGCCGGAAGAGAAAGGCTCTCGAACCCGAGGAGTCGAGAGGGAAACCGCCTGGCGTCGGTCAAGCTCTTCTCGCACCACTTGCCGAATCATTGAGGCGAGGTCGGATGGAGCTGGGACCACGTCAACACTGGTGACGTTAGTCACGTTGGCCAGGCGACCGAACTTCGGTGTGATACGCCGAGCTCTGAGCGCTTCAAATGTGCGGCAGTGCAGGACGACGTCCGTTACGGATTCCAGATGGTCTTTTCCTATGAGGAACTGGTACACGTCCTCAGCGATCCCTTTCAGCAGATGGCCAACTTTATCCTCTTCTGACATCTGAGGGTCCAGGGCCTTGCACAACTTAAGCACTTCCTCGATGTACGTAGTGCATGTTTCGCCGGGGACTTGAGCTCGCTGCATTAGCGTTTGCTCTGCACGCTTCTTTTTAGCTGTCGGATCTCCGAAAGACTTCTTAATTTCGTCTACGAACTTCTCCCAAGTTGTCAAGCTTTCTTCATGGTTTTCAAGCCACACAGACGCTGTTCCCTTGAGGAAGAAGGCGACGTTGTTAAGCTGGGCGGTGGCATTCCAGCCGTTGAACCGACTTGCTCGTTGGTAGAAGCTGAGCCATCCGTCGACGTCTTCTCCATCTTTTCCAGCGAAGGTGCGTGGCTCGATGTAGGGCTGCCATGGAACGCTGGTAGAAGGTGGCGGATTGTCGCCGTCAGAAGCCATCTCTGGTGGCAGACCGGCAATTCGGCGACTTCGTCGAAGCTCCACGGATTGCGCCTCAGCGGTCGGTTCGTTGTCGTTCTTCGGGGGCGCCGTTGTTTTACCCAGCACCGTCCACCAAAACTGTTACGATGGGGTGCGTTTATTTAAAGATGAACCGATGAAAAAGGGCAAAGGGTTGCCGCGCCGACACCGAGCCGCTCCAAAGACAAGCGCACTTCGTTCTCCTCTTCTGTCCTTCCGTAGCTTTTGCGTAACAATATGTATATATAAAGTACAATAATTAAGATAATTAGTTATTGTGAATTATCCAAAATTATAAATATTCGTTCTAGTGAACAAGTTTTGTTTCAGAAGTTGTAGAGTGTGCTTGAAATACAAAATAAAGTTGTTTCCATGGTGCAATCTTTTCTGGGTTTCTTTTTTTCTGGGCCCTGAAAGAAGCCCGCAAAGTATGAAAAAAAAAAAAAATAATAATAATAATGTCACTGCACACTTGCATGTCTGGATTGCAGAGCTCTCAATTGTGTTTCAAAGTTACATTCTGAATTGTCTGTCACTCAGGTGTAGAACTTTTTGACCTTAATAGCTCATCTGCAGTCTATTATGCTCATTCTGTGTTCTAACTTTCTTTCAGAACTGAATGATGTGGGATCAGGCGATCTGCAAAGAACTGTCCAGTTTTTGACGGACAACCTTGTGTCTGGGGCTGTAGTGTGCCTTATTTGTATTGAGTCGATAAAGAGAACTGAGAAAGTGAGTAAAAAAAGCAAGCGGGATGTTAGGGCATTCAGCAAAATAATGCAAATTCTTTTTGCTCTCAGGTCTGGTCATGTGGTGGATGTTATGGCATTCTGCATCTCAGCTGCGTACAGAAATGGGCCAAGGACAGCATGTTTCAGCAGCAACAGCAACAGCAAGAAGACATAGCTCAACAAAAATTGCAATGGCACTGGTTAGTTCTATATCTTATTTTTGAGTGGCAGCTCTCTATTGCTTAGTAGATCCATGGGAGAGTACAAGCTACTAAAAGGAAAACTTCTGAGTTATGTGACTGCATACACCTTATAGTTATTACAGTCCTTTTTAGCTGACAGATTTGTGTAAGCAGGGTCTCTGTTGTTTTTTTTTGTTGTTTTTTTTTTTTTTTAAATCTGGGACTCGTAAAACTTTTAATGTGGCAGGCATAACGGAGTACCTTGGCACAATTTAGTACTCTCTTCAGCACCTTTGCCACATGTCACTTCCTCTGACAACCTAGCTTTTCAGGTTGTCTGGTGCCAGGCTTTCCGGTGGTCATGACTGCCGAGGCTTAAGAGGAAGCTTTAGCTCGGGAGCTCCTATCTAAATATCTAGGGACACGGAAATTGTTTTTCTCAGCAACAACAGCACTGATTTTGATGGTTTGTTGCATTTTAAAGAACAAGATAAACTCTACTGACTGTAGGAAGTGGATTTTCAATTTGTTCCAAAAAACTTTTAGAATTCTTGAAAATTTTAAAATGCAAGAAAGCTCAAGTCTCAAGATTACAACTCTTACTTAATTAAAACAGGTATCAGAATTCTGTAAACTGCACCTGATAATACACATCAAGTGGAAAAAACTTGTGTTATGCACCATTCTCAATTATACCATTAATTTGCAAATAGGACTTATCTGAAACCCCTGTAAACATTTTAATAACTTCACGTGAGCTGTAAATTGATATATCCCGTTTGTCTGCTTCAGAGGGCCTAACATATGTAGTTTACAAAATTGTGATGCCTGTTTTTCGTGCAGAGTTACGGATTTGTGATTTTTGTATTCCTATTTCTTTTTAACTTGGACACCTAAGGCAATTTCTGCAAAAAAATTTTAGGTGTTGCTAGAATCGGCGTTGCCGTAGAGTTGCTAGAATTTAACTTCTTGCTTTTTTTTTTTTTTCAAATCAAACAAATTTCATTCACATTGGTCCAGAGATTGTCTTGGAAAAGCATTTCTGCGTTTTATAAGTATTTGATTAGTGCAATCGGAGGAGGTCCTAAGCTGAAGCTTCCTTTTAGCTACAACAGTTGTAATTGGGACTTTCATGACCTCGCTTTATGTGCTCACAGCAGCTAAAGATGCAGAGAGTTGTGCAAAGATCCGCCGTGGTTGCTCAGTGGTTATGCTATTAGGCTGCTGAGCACAAGGTCGCGGGATCGAATCCTGGCCATGGCAGCCGCATTTCGATGGGGGCGAAATGCAGAAAACACCCGTGTACTTAGATTTAGGTGCATGTTAAGGGAACCCCAGGTGGTCCAAATTAATCCGAAGTCCCCCACTTCGGCCTGCCTCATAAGCAGATGGTGGTTTTGGCACGTAAACTCCATAATTAAAGATAACTGAACATGTGCACAAAAGCAAATCATACAAAGCACATGTTCAGCTATCCCTGTGAGGTCAGGTACATTGCACTCGACCGTAACTTTTTTTTTCTTTTTACGTAGAAATCAACAGCCAGATATTGGGAGCATGGGATCTACTCCATCTACTGTGGGCAGACGTGTTATGGCCACTTCATTGATAGTGGCGATGAAGGAGTGTTAAATACAACAAATATTGAAATTATTTAAAGTACTGATGCAAAAATGTTGTTTCCCGCTTTCATTCCTTCTTTAGGTAGCTGTCAATTACGGTACAAAGCCTCAATTTCTCGAGAGCACCACAAATAATTAATTACAGCCCCTTTTATATGATTTGTTCAAAAGACAAACTCCTAGCACTCCCCGGACAAGTGTGCATTAACAACGAGGATGCATGTTTTTTGTATTGCCAAAACAACACTTTGCATAACTTCTGACAAATGCTTTTTATTGCTAAGGCATGCAGCCACTTCACAGCAAATTATGCTATTATCCGTATGCTATATTTAAAAGGGTATTAAAAAAAACCAAGTTCGTTTACAAATTGATGCATTTATTATTGTACATGTCGATTACCTAGCTGGTACATGACTGGGAAAACCAACAGAGCTAAAAACTGGGCCAAACAAAAACAAGAAAGCACAATATCATGTGTCTTCTTGTTTGCAGGCCAGACTTGTTGCACCCAGGTAATATTGGAGGTAACCGTAGTTTTCCAGCCAGATCTTCTAGTGTTGTGGTACGGTGACGGCTACATATGGAAGAGGGCGGGCACTAGTGTTGTGGTACGGTGACGGCTACATATGGAAGAGGGCGGGCACTATTTTGCAAGTTGCCTATCGCTCAATTGCGCTTTCTGCATTGTGGGCATGCTATATTATTCTAGATTTAAAAATACAGGAACGGAGCTTTGTGCTAGAACTTCGATAGTTTCATATGATGCAAGTTTCACTCGCTTTAGGTGACCTGCTGCCTGACTTGTTTGAAGAGATGTTTGGAAGTAACTTGCAAACATGCTATTGTAGTTGTCATGCGACACATATTGTTATTTTATCACACTCGGGAATTGATGAGGCAGACAGTCCGAAGTAGGGCTGCTTCCTGTTTAGAAGCCTTTGTGAAAATTACGGCATCTATAGTTCGCAGTAAAATAAGGCCCAGTACCTCTGAGAGATTTGAAAGTGTCAAGTCTCTTGACACCATCTGTTCTGAAAATTGCCGAGACCTTTAGTTAGGATGGGCTCTCCGCACCAAGCAGCACGTGTTACGATGGGGTAGTTGAGCCTTAGCTAGGGCACTGGCTGCGGCTGTCTGGTGTTGTGCGATCGGGCAGTGGCAAAACGCTCTCCCTATGTCCATAATTATCCGCCAACTTCGTTCCTGACGCCTTTTATGTGCCCCCCCCCCCCCCTTGTATCCATCACCCCACTTCCCTTCTTAAAATTATTGTCCGTTAGTCACTGTTGCACTCGACGGCCCCTAACATTCCTATATTTGTTTCTGCGTGGACGTCAAGGCCATTCACCTACCTGCCCTCCCACCTGTTTGTTGTTGCGGTTTCTTACCTTCCCTGGCCCAGCACCCTCGTCCTTTTTGCGTGCACAAATCAGTGTCCTGTAGGTCTTTCTTTCTTGTCCTGTTTATTGTTCTGTTTTCATTCTTAACAGCGTGTGCAAACTAGCCTAACAGCAAGCTTTTCTCAAGCTTATTAACATAATGAAAGTCGGAGACAAATGAATGAAAAAGAAGAAAAAAAAAGGAGGGGGGGGGGTTTGTTATGCGTTTCCTAGACAAGGAAGTCGCAATATTTTCGGAATGCTTTGTGCAGTGTGGTCGGCCATTTGGTCCAGTACCAGAAATGAACAATTTTTCGACGCCTTGATAGCTTGGTGGGGAGCAACAATGCCTCCAATTAAGTTTTATGCCCACGCTCGTCCCATCTTTATCTGTGTGTGGAATGTTTTAGCGCTAATCCATCCTCAGCAGTTATGGTTAACACGATCCGTAATGAGGTAGAGGTGTGCCAGGGGTGGGGCCACACTGTTCTGTGCATGGGAGAGGGGATCAAGCCCGTTACAATCGTTACAACCGATCAAGCCCCCCCCCCCCCCCCCCTCTTCTGACTGCCACTAGCCCTCACCTTGCTTTCACATTCAAGCTTTCCCTTTCATCCTTGTCTCTCTTTCAGAGCCCACCTCCTCAAACTTTGTTCCAAGGGAAAGGGGAAAGGAGGGGTGTAAGCCCCCCCCCCCCCCCCCCGCCCCTTTGGCTATGCCAATGTTCATAGCTGCAAGGCTCATGGGCATAATTTTTATGTGTGTCTTGTTAAATTGGTAGGATTCAAGAATAAAGCTCTGAGGATTCTTGGAGTAGCCTGGCTGCTACATATGTGAGGAGTGGTGCTGCCACATATCATCGAATCGCAAGAAAGCAAACTTTCAGACAACTCTGCTCCCTACAGGAGCATTTACAGGAACCCTTGTGTGTAGCACGTATGGCCCAGTGTGTTTGGTTGCACTTCATTGGCTGCCACACTTGCAGTCCGAAGTGCCGCAAGGACTACAGCAGCAGGGAGGGACTGAACGAGTATCGGTGCTTTTGTGGCCAGAAGGTGAACCCCGAGTACGACCCTTGGCTGGTGCCACACTCATGTGGTCAGACCTGCTCACGTGAACTAGTGCCTGCCTGCGGCCACCGTTGCTTGCTGTTGTGTCATCCAGGTGTGTGGAAGTTTCAGTCCAAGCCTTTAACACTTCCACTGAAGTCTTTAGTAGACTGGTGATTAGTAGACATGTTGTGGTGAAAATTGATGTTAAACATTTCTCACTTCTTCATGTTACTGCATATCCACAGTGGTGCAATAAGACTTATTTCATTTGGAATTAAGGAATGATAAAGAACAACCTTGCTTTGTTAAGTTAGATGAGCTAATGTGTAGTTAATTTGTCAGCTTGTTCTGGGCAGATAATTCTTGCGAGTAAATATTGGCCATGCCATGTATGACTAAACAAGGACCAGTGCTAACTGAAAAACTGTTGTCATGAGCCATTACTTTACTACTTTGTGGATTCAGCTAAGTTCACTGTGTGCATTTCCTGCGGCTGAAATTGCACATACAAGTTGTGTGCAGTGAGGGCTGGACATGTTTTGTTTTCAGGCCCATGCCCCCCTTGTCCCAAGATGGTGCGAAGCAGTTGCTATTGTGGCAAGGCCGATCCCACTGCCAGGCGCTGCAGCTCTCGTCTCTGGTCATGTGGGAAACCATGTGGGAAGATGCTTTCATGCAGTCAGCACACCTGTCAGCACACGTGTCACGCAGGTATGTGTCATTATTCATTGTCACTAAAGTACACTGCACACTGTTTGAAACGTGTTGCTGGAGCTTGCCAGTGCTTGCTTTGTGTGTTACCTTAAGGAAAGCATCAGTTTTCATAACCTGTTGCCATGCCTGTTGTGGTAGCTCAGTGGCTATGGCGTTGTGCTGCTTAGCTTGAGGGTGCGGGTTAATTTTTCATTTGCACTGGCCACACTTTCATCTTGGCAGAATGTAAAAACGCTCATGTGCAGTGCTTTGGGTGCACGTTTCAGAACCCCAGGTGTTCACAATTAATCCAGAGACCTTCACTATGGCACCCTTCATAAGCCATCTTGCAGATCCTAGAAATAGAACACCACAATTTTATTTTTATTTTTTTAGATCTTGTACACATTTGAGGGACACTACAACAGTTTTGAGGGGCTCAAAAATAGAGAAATAGATCATCATTTGGATCTGTGCAACACGTCAAAGTAATAGCCACAGTATTTTATTTGACTTTGCATTCTCAGGAACCTTTCAGTGGCAGTTATTGTCATGTTGTGGACAAATTACAGCTTCTCTTGATAAATAGGCAGTACCTAATGCAGCCTAAGTACAGCAATCCTTTAAATTTATTGGTATTCAATTACAGTGATGTCTTCTGTTTTGTTCTGTGCTGTGTTGATAGTAGTTACAACTGTTTGAAGATTGATGACGGTTTCCTTTTCCAGGTGAATGCAAGCCTTGTCCACGAAAAAGCCGGCAGTCGTGCTTATGCGGGGCATCAAATGCAGACAGGCCTTGTGCTGATCCATTGTGGCAGTGTGAAAAAGTGAGCTATTGCTTTCATGTTGACTAAAAAAAAAAAAATCTACCTGTGTGTGAAATGCAGGATAGTGTCTAACAGGTTGTGCTGCCATTGAAAATTGCTGTTACTACAGTAGAGATACTTGTAAAATATTGCCCTTAATCATAAATGGCTAGTAAGTACTATCACTTGTAATGTCTGATCAGGTTACTGTCTGTCACTGTCTTGGCAACAGCTTGCTCTAATAAAGATAGCAAGTGTGCTGACAAGATTGATAAAGGCGAGAAAACTGGGAATTGGATGCTTGTTTGGTTACATAGTCGAAATGTGGATGGTGAAATTGATAGCAGGCACTTGCTAGTTATGGGAGAATTCACCAGCACAGCTGTGTGACCTATGCTAAAGGCTCTCCCCTGTCCATCTAGTGCATTAATATTCAAAAAACCAAAGGTTTTTACCACCAAAAGCTCCCTGCAGATTATTTTTAGAACATTTCAGTCTCCTCTAACTTGTCAACCTTCGTCTTGCTCGCTAAGGCCATCAAATGAGGTCATTGAAATGAAAAGTTAAATTCTCGGACACACTGGGAATGAATGTAGTTAGGGAGCCTGGGATCTTTCTCTTGCTACTCTTAGTATGGGGGTTGGTGGGCACATGCTGTGTCAGCAAGTGATGTTGAAAGTTACTTGAAAATGCAAAGTTAGTGACCCGCCGTGGTTGCTTAGTGGCTATGGTGTTGAGCTGTTGAACACCAGGTTGCGGATCCAATCCCAGCCACAGCGGCCGCATTTCGAAGGGGGCGAAATGCAAAAACAACCATGTACTGTGGAATCTTGTTGATGCGATCTTCACGGGAACCGGTAAATAAAACGTATCATCCGAAAATCGTATTATCCAAAATACATTGCTGGTAAATACATTGGCAGAATGTATAAGACACTGGCTGGGAAATGAACAAAAAATGTATTATCCCAAAAAATATATCATGTAGAATCGTATCAACGAGATTCCACTGTACTTAGATTTAGGTGCACATTAAAGACCCCCAGGTGGTCCAAATTATTCTGGAGTCCCCCTTATGGGGTGCCTCATAATCAGATCGTGGGTTTTGGCACATAAAACCTCATAATTTAATTTTAAGTTAGAGTTGGTGTTTATTCGATCACGTGCACCTTGAGGTACTTTAGATAGCCACTCACCTAATCTTTAATGTTTAATGTGGCTTTCCAGTTTCCTCTTATCTGTTCATCTTGCAAGCTTATTGAATAGCACATGTAGTGTTCTGACGGCTACTTCTAGTAGCTTGTCCAATAGGCTATTGCAGCTGGAAATAAACAATACTTGTGAGAGTTGATGTGATTTGTGGTGTGTTTAACTGTTTTACTGTGACCCGTGTGTAGTGAAAGCCTTGTAAGGTCATGTAGGTAAGCGGAGTTATTTTCAAGTGGCCATGATAGAGCTCATAGATAAAATTCAACTTGGATAGAACTCTGCGGTGGGTGAGGGGTTTTAGCTTAGTTTTCATAGTTAACTGGCTAACGCTGGTCCATCTTAAATAATCTTAAATTATGAGCCCTGCCCTTCAGTCAGTTTCTACCAAAGTGCCAGTGCATGTAAAAGTTCTGTAGCAATTTGACTGCTGCTGATGTGAAGCTGATTGCCACGCCCATGATAATTCATTGTTGTCTCAAGGTGCTTCCTCTGCCTATATTCTTGGGGTTTGGTGTGCCTGGTTGGCTGTGTTTGTCACCAGGTAGGCTCAGTGGGGTGACGGGGTACACTGCTAGCGTATTGGTGTGTCGTATTTATGCGTCACAAAGATGTCGAAACATGTTTAAAGGGACACTAAAGAAGAATACTAACCCGAGTTAAATCTATATATTTCTTCTCTAGAAGTCTATCATCATTTTCTGTGTGCCAATATATGACTTTGTTGCGTAGAAAATTGCCATCGAAGGTCCCGCTGCTGCTCCTCAAGTTTAATCACCTGTTCATGCAATCATGAGTTGATGTAATCCCTATTTGTCAGCCGCCCTCTGTCTGACATCACATGAGAGGTGCCACAGTCAAAAATAGGTGGCGCTACTCCGATTTTCTCTTTTCGTCATTTTCTTGCTTAATGAAGCTCTGTTTTTTGCTACGAATGGCAATTTTGTTATTACAGAAGGCTAATATTTCAATATAGCTCGACGTAATATTTTCCTTTAGTGTCCCCTTAACTCAAGCTGTTGCTCAATAAAAAAAAGATTTTCTGACAGTGAGATATAACCCACGGGTCCCCCTTGTGCAGCACCTATTTCCGTTTTATCAACGGTGCAGACACGCGAGAGCTAAGCTGTCCTACACGTTAGCACACAGTTGTACGTGTGGCACAAGATTATAACAGCCCTACCACTCATCCTTTCTCTTGCAAGCTCGCACATTGAAATGCTTAGTGTGTGCATCACATCGCGTAGCAACAATTTACTTAAAGAAGGGAAAGCATGTCAGTTTCCCCCAACGTACTGGTGTGGTAGCTAGCGCTTTGAGATAACATGGGGCATTGCACTGCCTTCAGGATCGGCCCAGGTCAGTGGCAGAAAGGACCCGACATTGCATGTAACATGGGGCATTGCACTGCCTTCAGGATCGGCCCAGGTCAGTGGCAGAAAGGACCCGACATTGCATGTTGTAAAACACTACTATACATGACAAAAGCTAGACCTGCATTGGCAGCAAAGTTCAAGCAGTGTCTTGCTGTTGATGCCTTCACACAACTGCCTAGTTTTGCTGTTGTGCGTGCAATAGACTTCAAGGTGTAGCTGTGCAACATCCACACAACACAAATGACAAGAAAAAAAAAAAGTATATGGAGACAAGCACAGTGTGGTACAAAGCAGTATCATCTTTGCTTACTTTGACAATCATCTTCGGTGGTTTCTGCACTTATCTTTTATCAACACATTATTTATAATCTTGATTGGCACTTTGTCGTGTAGTGGCATGGTGTGACGAATTACAGATGCACTGCTCTGTGTTTTACAGGTTTGCGGTAAGCTTTTGTCATGTGGAGAGCACAAGTGTGAAAGTGTGTGTCACAAGGGCCCTTGCTCGGTCTGTCCAAGATCGGGTCCTAGGGAGTGCCCCTGTGGAAAGTCAAGTAAGTTAGGCTGGGGCTGTATTTTGAATCGACCACTTTTGAGAACAGTTTTTACATTTGTGCAACACACCCATTGAGACGCTTTGTTGGTGCGACAGGCATCCTGTGAGTGCACTTGAGAACAATATAGCTCATGGGGCGTAGTGCCGTTAGAAGCGTATTGCATGCTCTTAGTAGGCGATAACCCAAATGCGCTGCCGTTCCCCACTGCAGGTGGCGGGATGTGAGCATCACGTTTCACTCCTGTGGCATCCGGTGTCGCCCACCAGCTCAATATCGTTTTGGTTTCTGTCGCTGTCTCTTAATACACTACGCAATAAGACAACAACAAAACGAGCTTCGGGCCGCCAAAGCCTTAACAGCTCAACGCACGTCAGCGTCTTGTGCCTTGTGCCACAACGATTCGTGCAACGCTTCGCATTACATAGATCTCAACTGCAGTTGAGTCTGTCAAATTTTTTAATTTCTTCGGATTGTACGTTTTCACTGTTAGTACGTTTTTTCTTGTTTTTTTTTCTTTCTATACGTATGAACGAGGTTCTACTGTACTTTTACATTGTCTTCTGCTGATTTTTGTGCCTTAAGTTTTTGCCTTTTATCCATATTACTGACATCTACTGAGCGCAGTGTTTTTATACCTTGTCATAGTGGCTGTATTTAAATGGAAGCGATGCGAAAAAGGGTAGTGTTTTTATATTAGGGCATGTGTCGGAGAGCCAGATGCCTGAAATCGACCCTTGGTGTACTTTTGACATGTTATTTTACTGCTTCAGAGTGGGAGCTGCCGTGCACCGAAGATGTGGGACCTTGCGGAGACACCTGTGACAAGCTGCTCGCTTGTGGCATCCACCATTGTAGTCAGCGCTGCCACCTAGGCAGCTGCCCTCCAGTAAGAAGCAGATCCGTTACCATTCTTAATGCAGCACAAGATGCATGTGTTGAATTGTCTAGTTGATGGGAAGAAAATTGATTTCTAATACAGTAGAACGCCATTCATATACATTCCTGTTTGTTACGTTTTCCTAGTTCTTATGCACTGAAGCACCAGTCCCATGTAGTTTCCATTAGGACATGTGTACTAGCTTCCTGTTTGTTACCTTTCTCTTCTTGGTTGTTACGCCCAAGAGCTGCTATGGTTCACCATTGATGTGGCATCATTTGTTAGCACGTTCTGCGCATGCCAACAAAACAAAACAACCACTTTGTAGAAGCTGTCATGTGACAGAAGGATCGCCATCGCTGTGTTCACATCATCGCTTGTCGCCGACCTCAATACGGCTCACAAAGTCGAAATCCAAGAGGATGTGGACAGGCGCATAAGACGTACCCCATATTTGTGGATGCTGTTTCATGACCTTCAATACCTTGTGTGATTACTTCAATACACAAGATTGTGTGGAAACTGAAAAGAGGCTGTGAGTGTTCGAAAAGAGGCTGTTAATATTGAAGATTCGACCAAAGTGCCAGATGAAAATTATAAGCTTCGTTTAGTGTGATTCATTGCTATGACCACTTCTAAAACATGCTGAACATTCAATCATTCATTGAGCGTATGTGTACAGTGGAATCTGTTTGATATAATCTTCACGGAAATTGGAAAATAAAGCGTATCATCTGAAAATCGTATTATCGAATGTATTATGCAACCAAATCGTATTATCGGGAAAAGAAAAAGAATCGTATTATCCCAAAAAACGTATTATGCAGAATTGCATCATGGAGATTCTAGTGTACTAGCATTTTAGTATTGCCATGTTAATGTAGTGGTAATGCATTAAACAGTTATGATGGCACCATCTTCTGAGACAATGTTGAAACAAAGCATACTAACTCCTATTGCAACTAAAATCTGTTCCTGATACAGGTTATTTTTTTCTATGCATGGAATTTTTACATAGGAGGTTCAAGATGAATTGGACATACTTTGCTGCGAATAACGCAAGCTTTAAAAGACTAATTAACTTCTTTATTGAACTTGCAGGGCAGTTGTTTATATGGGAAATTTGGAGGCATCACATTTTAGTGCATTCGCATTTTCTTATAGATCTCAGAAATTGCACCTAATTTAAGATATTCATAATCAAATTTCAATGCTCAATCTAGGCACTATCAAAACCAAGCATGTCGAGAGTGCATAAAAAGCGGCCCGGGCCCACTGTTATATCAGACGGAAACGCCCTGTGATGAAGAGCATGATGAAGTATGAAACTGAACGTTGTAGCCAGTCGCAGGATATACTGATACGGCATGTTTTGCCTAGCGAACATCTGCGATGATCGCTTCGGCGATACAATCGCCTTCGCATGACGTAGTGCTCAACCAGCCAATCAGTGCACGCTTGACGGTGATACTGTCGCCTAGTCGATACGATCGCCGAAAGTGATCGTCACAGAATACGTACCTTGTGTAAGTATTTGTTGCAACATGCCATCATTTAAACTTCATCTCACACACTTCATCACGGGACGCTTCTGTCTCTTTTTCGCACCCAGTGCGCCCAGTTTTGATATTGTTTGGATTGAATGTTGAAATTAGATGATGAATATCTCAAATTTAGTGCAATATTTAAAAAAAAAGGATGCATTAACATGTGACTGTCTCCAAATTTTCCATATAAACAACTGCCCCAACATTCTAAAAAGAAAAGTTAGTAGAGAGTTTAGAATAGGGGCCCCAAAGAAATAGCATCGCCGCCACTGTGCATGCGTGAGACGCAAACTGCGTTTGGGTTTTGCGTTGGGCACGCTATTTCACTGATTTAGCGGGAGCCCCAAAAGTTGCCCCAAAAGCTTTGCATCAACAAACATGGCGGCGCCCATCGAAGCGAAAGCTCGAACTGAGCAGCAAACTGGGCTCGATTCGTGGTAACATGTCAAGTTCGTAAGCTAGGAGAAGTGACTGCGCTTATCGCTTTCTCTCAACTGTGCGTAATGGAGATTGATTTATTAGACGCCGCTGATTCTGAATTCGATTGTCGATTTCATGGCTCGTAGGCCTAACATAGATTAGCTTGGCTGGTGAAGGCACATAAAGTTGGTTACTCAAAATTAAGTGCACCAAATTGCTTGCTGCTAATAGAATAACCTCTAAGTTGCAATTAAACACAAGAACAGTTGTAATTAAACACAAGAACACGAAAGTCAAAATTGCTCTTATCATAAAATGGTATAAATTATTTAATATTTATAATAGCTTTTCTTTGACACAGTAGTGGCGCTGCAAGCATAAGACTCTATTCCCAAATGCAAAGCCCTATTTTAAATCTCTTCACCCCTGCATGCCCCGACGCTAACACCCGCAAAGCTCTTTGGGGCCCCTATTCAAAAACTCTCTTACAAATTTTTGTTGGTCTTTTTAAACTTGTGTTATTTGAGGCAGAGTATGTCGACCTTGCCTCATCCTTCCTCTGCAAAACACACGTTCAGTATGGCCTACTTGTCGTAATTTTTTGATTGCAAAGTGTTAAATGGCCCATTGAGCAAAAAAGCCAGCATCTGTAGCAGCGAAATGGCTGGTAAATTCCCTTTGGCTGCGACGCAACGTCACGAGCACGCCTCAATGGAGCAGAGTGAGTGAAAGGAAACACCTGCTGCTGCGTTATTGGGCCAGGTGTTGTGTTAGGGGAGAGGGCATTGCCATGATGCCACGTCACCCTTGCTCTTGGAAGCCGGCGGGCAGTTTGTATTTATCTCTCACCCCCACTGGGTTTAGCTGCTGCATGCGCTTGCTGGCCTTCGTGGCCACTGCTGCTTCCTCGGTCTCTCGTTGCACAGGATGTTGGTGGCATGCGGCATCACGTAACGCTATGGTACTTCACTCGCAGCGCAAAACTCGGACCACTCAGCGGCATTCAATTGGACATTAATTGCTTTCGCTTTCACAACACATAAGAAGTGTTTCGGTGTCCTCGGATTTTTTAGAAGAGATCTGTATGGTCTAAATAAAGACACGCTGTATATGCAGGTGTAACAGTATTACAGTGTAGACCGCTTATAACGTAAGTCGCCGGAGTCGCGAATATCCGCACTATAAGCGGTACCGCACTATAACCAAAGCAACAATTTTCAAGGACCGCACACATGCAAAACGTGTGCACCGAGCCACTACGCGTATGCGACAGTCGAGGAATGCAGCTAGAACGTTTGCATTCAATTTACAGTCGAATCTTGTTAATTCGAACCAAATCACGCGGCGGCGCTTCCAACCAGCATTGCTCCGGCACTGCCATAGAGTAAAAGCTTAGGAGAGACGCCTCAATGTCACGTGCTAACAAAACAGAAAAAAAAGGAAAGAAAAAAAAAAAACGCAGCGGAAATTTCACCCTCTCTCAAATGGCAAGGTCGCCGATTCTGCATTGCGC
Source organism: Dermacentor silvarum (assembly GCF_013339745.2). Taxonomy (NCBI): domain Eukaryota; kingdom Metazoa; phylum Arthropoda; class Arachnida; order Ixodida; family Ixodidae; genus Dermacentor; species Dermacentor silvarum. The sequence goes on from NC_051157.2 coordinate 14,647,084, forward strand.
CGGAACATGCGTGTACGTGCCGACGTCTCAGCCTCGCGTAGAAAATGGCAGTGAACCTTTCTTTCTCCTTCATGCTTCTACTTTCTAGTCACATGTTGACCTTGCACGCTGCGGCTACGGCACAGAGGGAAACAGCAGCGCTGTCCCAGGCCGGCCAACGAAACTGCCCACGCCGGCAAACGCCCGCTTCCCGATAACGGCAGAAAACGAAACTTCGGGGAGCTGGCGCTGGGCCGGCTGGAGCGGCGGTGCCTGCACGGCGGGCGTGCACGGTGACAGTCGAAAGTGAGGGAGGGCGAGGGGAGCCACAGAAGCGGCGGAGTTGTCGAGGCAAAATCCGCTTCCGTGCTGCCCTCCTCCCCTGAAGTTTCGTTTACTGTCGTTATCGTGAAGCGAGCGTTGGCCGGCGTTGGCAGTTTCGTGGCCCTCGCTCACTATGCGCGCCGTGATATTTCATGACTCACACTCAAGATTCTGGTTTCAGCCTCACTGGCTGTTCGTTCGCACCACGTGCCCTTCTCCTACACTTCGTCTCTCTTTCTTCCTCGAGCACTCCTTGGGGCGCCCGTTTGAGGGGAGCGTTCGTCGTCTCCGTTGACTTCCGTACTCCCAGGCAGCCGCACTGTAACCGGTATTTCGTTTCCCGCAACTGCACTATAAGCGATACGTGTATACATGGAGTGCTATGGGAAAATTAATGGGAGTCAGAAAAGACCGCACTATATCCGGTCCTGCACTATAAGCGGTTACGTTATAAGTGGTCTGTACTGTATCATGATGCTGGTGTCCTTATAAATCACTAGAGACATGTAGCCTGACACTTACGCTTTAGTGTTACTAGTACATTTCTGATACTTGAGGCTTAAATGCAGACAATGGAAGTAGCGGTGATGATGTCTTGCAGCTCCATGTTCAACCAAAGCATGCAGTACCCCTATTTCAATGAGTGATTGTACTACTTATATGCTGTCAATGCATAAAGTGGTCAGTACATAATCTTCACACAGATATTCTTGGTCTTTGTCTTTTTTTTTTTTCCCTGTCAACAATTGTACTGCACAAGAATTAACTTGTTGTGCACAAGAAGTACGCATTGCACTTAAACTCAGCATCACAAGGTGGATTATACCTTCTGACGGATATATATATATATATTGTAAAAGGGTTATGACGAAATTACAATAACTGCGATGGCGTATGCAACGTCCTCAATGACAACACGAGCTATGCATGCCGCTAACGGGTGAATACGCTGTGCGCCGGGACAGTCCAGTAAGGGGCATCGTGACTTTCCGAATCAAGCGACAAAGTTGTGCGTCCATAACTGATAGGGCGGCTCCGGTGTCCACGAGTGCAGATTTGTGAACACCATCAACAAACACGTCTATCACATTCGTCAGGCTACCCTGAGGACTTTCGCGTTTCGCCGGCGTTGCAGCCCTTGCCTCGTGGACTGCGACGATTAGTTTTCCTCTTCCCGAGCTACGGGACGAGGGTGCATCGCTGATAGTGAGCGTCGGCATGGAGAAGGTGAGCGGCGGGTATTGGGCGTTGGGCGGAACGTAGGTGACGATGCCGAAGGGTCGTCGTAATATGGGCTGGGAGAACCTACCATACGACTTGGTGCATATGTTGTAGCGCTAGGCGACTGCACGTGATTACAGTAGCATGTGACGTGACCTGCGTAGCCGCACGCAAGAAAGATAGGCCGGTTGTCAGATGTACGCCACCGATTCGCTGTGGTGGGCCCCGTCCATGTAGGAGGACGCGTTGTGCGGTGCGGCTGGTGATATGGTTGCATGGCGGGCTGTGGGTCGGGGCACAGTCAAGATGTCGGCGTAAGTGAGAGGCCCACCTTGAGGGAAGGGGTGGGGCCTGGCGACGACTTCCGTGTAGCTGAGTGGGGCAGCCGGAGGGATTTGTTGGGGCCTGGCGACGACTTCAGCGTAGCGGAGAGGTGCAGCCGCAGGAACATGTTGGTGGCGCTCAGGCAAAATCTTGTTGAGTTCGTGTGCGATGGCGCAGCAGGGGGGGGGCTCGAAACTTGACGTTGGCTCTTGTACTGGTTGCGGTTGTGCAGAGGCCATCAAGGAGAGCTGGCGTGCAATTTCCTCGCGCACGAACACCTTCAGTTCTGCCATCGACGCTGACTGTCAGAAATGGCCTTCAAGCCAGTGAGGTGTTTGTCGCACGATGTAGGGCGACGGGTCAATGACCGCTGCCTGCGTAGCTCCTCATAACTTTGGCACAGTGTAATTATCTCTGCCACAGTGCGAGGACTTTTGGCAAGCAGCATGTTGAAGGCATCGTCTTCTATGCCTTTCATAAAATTCCTGATCTTATCATAAGACTCCGACATGATCGCGTTGACTTTCTTGCATAAGTCCAGGATGTCTTTGATGTAACTTGTGAAGGATTCACCTACTTGCTGAGCTCGTTCCTGCAAACGCTGTTCGGCGCGCAGCTTACGAACAGCAGGACGACCAAAAGCATCCAGAAAAGACGTCTTGAAGTCTTACCACTTCGGAAAATCTGTTTCATGGTTGTTGCACCATAAGCTGGCCACACCCACGAGGTAGAAGAGCACGTTGCTGAGCTTAGCTGCTTCGTCCCATTTATTGTGGGCGTTTACCCATTCGTAGGTTGTAAGCCAATCCTCAACATTGGTGTCATCCGCACCTGTGAAGATAGCAGGGTCCCTGTGGCAAGGCACACCCGAGCATGGTGCCGGTGCAGGGGGAGGCACTTGTTGGGACGCTTCTTCAGGCATGGTTGAGGGCACAGCGCGGGATCAAAGTTCCATGTTGCAGGTTTTGAGGGCGCAGTACCTCCACCAATTGTAAAGAGTTTATTAAAGCTCGGGGCAGCACAGCGGCGCCAGTCAAACGAGAAGGGGCTTTCAAGCACGAGTGCCGTTGCCGAGCAAAAGCACTGGACCCACTAGCGTCTGGGCCCACTAGAGTCGGACTCACTAGCGTCTCTCTTCGCTACAATATGTATTATATATATGGAGAAGACAAATTGCTCAGAACTATTTCTTTCTTAATCATAGTCACCTACACACATGCATGGTAGGTGTGTTTGAAGACACACACCTGTTTGCGGGCTCGCACACTTGGAAGAAGACAACATATATGAACTATACTTTTTTTTTTCTTGGGCATTGTGGTTGTTTTTTTTATGCTTCCAGGTTTTATTGTAAGATACCTGGTTCATACAGATCACTGCAGATGGTGATTAAATTCTAATGTGAATATTTGTAATGTGATAGTTTCTCAATAATGCAGAGAACTGATGACTGTTATGTAATTTGTGCTACATAACCATTCATATATAAATGGATGGTTATGCAGCATGGCCATATGTACTATATATATATAAATTGAAAAATAAGAGCCATGAGTTGTTCCCAATTGTTCCCTCCCAGTAACTGACCTGCCAATACATTGCTGTCTCCAGTGCCTTCAGATACGTCCCAAGCGGTGTCGATGTGGAGCACGAGAAAAAGAGGTCCCATGTAGCCGGGAGTACACTTGTGAAACAAAGTGCAAAAGGCTTAGGGATTGCCGAAGACACCCATGCAGTCGAAAGGCAAGTGCATTAGTCTTTTATTTTAAAATTTTACCTTGTGAGAAATGCAAATCCCTGAACCATCCCTTTTTCTTTTCATGTTGCCATAAAATTTAAGTGCCGTCCCCAAGTTGGTGCACTTGCTTCTGTGCGCTTTATCTCTGGAGTCCAAGCTGTAGTGTTCAAGCTGTTTGTCCAGGCCACAGCTTCTTCACTTTGCTTGTTGGGAGCAAGCCATGTTAGTCAACTTGTGTTAAGTCATACAATCAACAGCTTGTGGGTTTTGGATAGTTTATGGCAATCCATAGTTATTTTTGGCGTGAAAAAGATAGAACACAAGTGTAAGCCATGTAGTCATTGAAACCCTGCCATAAATGATTAGGACGTTAGGTGGCAGTTGTTTGATCACTGGTGTTGCAGGCGAATGTGTGGGCATGGCAGGCTGTAATGGTTGTGAGAATGGTGCCTGCCTGAGGTGCCCTGACCGTTTTCGGTGGCCTTTCAACCTCTGCAAGTTGTGGTGTCCACTTGGTTGTTTCCCTGGTTTTCCGTGGCAAAAGTGATTGTATGGTAGAGTAAGCACCTGCTAGCACCTCTTGCTCTCACAATGCTTGCACCCCCCCCCCCTCCCCCCCCCGTTGTTTCTTTCATTATGACTTGTTCGGAGATCTTGCGCTTCATGAACTAAGGTCCTCTTTTTTGGAACATACTGTATTTACTCACATAATGAACTCACTTTCTTTCCCGAAAAACATGCGCAAAGTTTGGGGGAGCGTTCATTATGTGGGGTAAAATTTTGAATAATTTTTTTTCTGTGGCTACCTCCGTGAACCATCGATTGCAATGCAAATGCATAAACAGCTGCTCAAAGTAAGGATAGTTTTATCGGCCGTATAAACTTGAAAACATTTGCTAACTATGAAAATAACAAGCATGGTGTCAGCGCGCACAGGCAAACATGAACACATCACACTGGATAACCACGGACGCTCGCTGTCAAAACGTTGGGGTGAGAAAGCGTGGCAGCAACAGCGAGCGAAGTGACCTTCGTGCTGCATATCGCTTCAACGCAAACTGAGCGGTGAGAACGGAGCATGCACAAAGGTATAAGCAACCGTTGCACTGCTAGACTCAGCCCCCGACGCAGATCGCTTTCAATATGTGGTGCGCGCGGCCGCACAATGCGCAGTTGCTGCGTCGCCCCCCTCCCCCCGGCGCCATGCGCACTACGCATTTCCTCCCTGCTTTCCTCCCTCGAATGCGTAAGATTGAGGCGCGATCATCAGCGCCGACGGCAAAAATGCGCCTGGAGTGTCCATATAATTGCTACCGCATTAAAAGTAGGAGACACACAATATGATTCGGTGTCCGATACGGCGTCCGATACAACCGTACACGTTGGACGCCATATCAGACGCCAAATCGTACCGTGTATCTGCTACTTCACGGCAGCAAGTTCAGGGTGCGTTCATTATGTGAGGAACCCGCCGTAGTTGCTCAGTGGCTATGGTGTTGGGCTGCTGAGCACGAGGTCGTGGGATCGAATCCCGTCCACGGCGGCCGCATTTCGATGGGGGCGAAATGCGAAAACACCCGTGTACTTAGATTTAGGTGCACGTTAAAGAATCCCAGGTGGTCCAAATTTCCGGAGTCCCCGACTACGGCGTGCCTCATAATCAGATCGTGGTTTTGGCACGTAAAACCCCAGAATTTTTCATTATGTGAGGAAAAGAAAAAAAACAACTTCTTGATTGGAATTGGAAAAGTTGGGGGTGCATTCATTACATGCGTGCGTTCATTGTGCGAGTAAATACAGTACATTTTTCATCATTATCCTTATTGACGTGAAATTAAACGCTCTACAATTCTAAGCACTTCATTACCTTTTTATGGCTGCACTTGTGCGAAAATAAATTAAATTTGATCAGTGTGAACACAATTTCATTCTAGCAGCCTCTCCTTGTTTGAGGTTATGAAAGTTGGACAGAAAGGGGGGGGGGGGGGGTTATTTTTTAGTTCATTAACAAGCTGAAGAGTGTGAAGCCACAAAGATGCAGTGACACTGCCATCATGTGGCAGTGTAATGCAGGCAAGAAGAAGTATAAGCTAACCGTTTTGGTGTGTGTTTTCTTGGAAGGCGAGATTAGATTAATAGACAGTGCCAAGTTCTAAAAAGTTTCTCTGCAAAAGTTACCCGAAGTGTCCAACAGTGAAGTAGAGAGGTGTCGACATGGTTCATTGGTTCCCTTTGCCTACACTGGACCTCTTTGTTTAGGCATGCAGCTTGCCTGTACAATATTTTGTGTAAGTATAGGAGACAACTGTACTAGCACATGGACATGTTGTTGGTACACCATATTTGTGGGAATGATGACAGCTGCTGTTGCTAATTGATAAAAAATGCAACATAAAAGTAAACCTAATGTTAGGAAAACCGTATTTGGAGAAGGGGTGAGTTACCCTCACTGTTTTTGGCCTTTCAGTGCTGCGATGGCAGATGTCCCCCTTGTGAGCAACCCTGTGGACGCTCCTTGGCTTGCAAGAATCATCGTTGCTCGAGTTGCTGTCATATGGGTGAGATTCTTTATTATAACAGTATTGGCCTACTTACTCATTCCTTCCCCCAAGGCGAGCAATAATCAACAATTCTGCGCCACACAGTTACCTAGGAAAACAGCTTCTGGATGTTGCTTTTCTAAGCTATTGGATCTCGCAAACCACCAGGAAAAAATTCCAAGCATTCATTTCTTCAGTGATACAGATTATATCAGCATCATGCAGCATGCTGAAGTGTGATTACGAAAGTGTTTAGAAGTGCAAATGCTGCATACTTGTGCATCCAATGTGCCAATGCAATAAAAAATGCTACCATGTAGCAACAGCAGAGAGTCATGGCAATAACTGTCTTGACATGCAAGAGTGGCCTTGGCAGCTCTGTGAAAGGAGTTTTGTCTGAGGAGGAATCATTTAAAAAAAAGTGCCATCTTTGGGCCAATGCCGATCAACAGCCAAACTATACCTTGTTTTCTTCACTTGTTTTCAGTAGTAATAAACTTCTTTTGCTGCATACACGTAAGAGAGTGCTATAAGAAGTTATTTCACAGTAGTTTGCTCACACCATACGAGGGTCTTTTGGTAATGGAATTGACTTGTGTGTAATACGACTGTGCTTATACAGTGTAGCCCACTTATAACGAACCCACTTATAGTAAAATAGCGGTTATAACGAAGTGATCTTGATTTCCCGTTCTAATTTCCACATTTTCAATGCCTTTTCGGTCCAGTTTTAACGAAGTAAATAAACGCAACTCAGCAGATATAGCGAAGCATTTTTTTTTTTCGAGAAAAACAGAAAGTCCTTCCATCAAACATCTTTTTGAGCTTTCGCATGAATCAACAAGGCCAAAAAACTACCAATTCTTGGCTCCTTGCGAAAGCTTGCTTCAACACATCACACAGCTGGTGCTGCCAGGTCAGTCTCTAAACCAAGCGAGCACTTCCTCCTTTTTTTTTTTCCATTTCAGGCAAGCCGGCCGCCAGGTACATGAGCTGGATTAATGCCCTGGCGGTCCGCCTGCCGCCGCTTGTGTTGCTTCTCCATCCTTCTCGCACGGCGCTCGGGAACTTGATCATGAGAAGAACCCAGAACCTCGATAACGCGCACAGAACCCGTAGCAATTAAGTCAACCAGCGCACTTCGCATGGCCATAACATGGAATCCGATTTTGACGGCAGTTTTTCCGGAAAAAAAAGTACATAAGTCGGTGTCGCACCGTTCTATAAGACGCACCGATGAAAAATTCAGAAAAAAAAAATGCGTCTTATACATTGGAAAATACGGTACCTGAGTTTCGAACCGGACATTTGCGCTCAGTTGGACAGTGTTGAGGCCGCTGTTCTGAAACGCGAAACACGTGCAGTGGACCCTCGACCACTTTTTTCAGAGGGCGTAAATAAAATTTTCTGCTTGGTCTACTTGATGCTTGATTTTTTTTTAGAGTCCAGATATAGCGAAGTAATTTCTGATTCCCGCCAACTTCGTTATAACCGGGCTACACTGTAGTACTAAAATATTTACAGTTAGTCATCCTAGGCTATAAAAAAGTAATGGTTATACCAAGCTTTCCTATAATGAGGTTTTACTGTATTATGATACAGATGGCTCACAGATGTACCCCTTTTGTATGTGAAAGAAAGGGGCTTAAATTTGAAGGGATGGAGATTTTAAACAGGCACACTTGGGCACATATGTGCTGCATTTATGAGTGCACTAAAGAATAGTGGTAAGTGGAGTGCACTTGCCCATTTTATGTTAATTTACGTCCATCCTAGTACAACTAGGCGCTAGCTATATGCTCATGTGCAGTCATGTCATCAGCACTGTTATGCACTTACAAAATAGAATCCTCCCTATTTGCCAGGCGGCACATAACTGGAATGAATGCTAAAGCATGTTTCCTAAAATTTCTAGGCATACTTGCATTGCCATGCCTTGCCAAGTTCACCTAAACTCTGAATAAAGTTTACTCCCTTTAGGGTGTATCTTTGTCCCCCCCAAAAATCTTCTTTTTGGCTTGAGTTTCCTTTTTTTGAAAACTCTGTGCTCGCTACTTTCCGGTTAGGAATGCAATGTCACGCTGATAACATGCTTGCCATTAGTGACCTGGAACTACTGGACACACAGCATTAAAGACAGGGAAGGCAAGCGAGATGACGATTATTGTTTAGGCACAAGATAAGCTCCAAAGAGTGCAAACTTTTTTTATAGTGTAGTCAAGTAAAAGTTGTCTAGGCAAACTCTCTATTCTGAGAACTCTGGCTTACCTTTCCTTTATAGCAGTAATAGCCACGACTGAGTGAGTGTGTTGTTGCAAAAACCCTGGTCTTACTGCATTCTTTGGCATGTGGAACTTAGCACAGAAATGTGTATGGCATGCAATGTTGCTGGCCCTCTGGGTTCTAGGTCCCTGCTATCCATGCAACGAGAAGGTTGAACTAACTTGTCGATGCAAGGCCACCAAGGTAGCTGTGCCTTGTGGACGGGAGCGAATGACCAAGGCACCTGCCTGCCATCAGCCCTGCAGGTCAGTTAGAATTTTATTTTTGCTTGTCTTTAGATTTTAATTTAAACAACTGCTAAGGAAAAAACAATTTCACATGTCAAAGGTGTTGGATTCAGCCTCTTCATCCCTCTCTCAGACACACCTTTGTATGGAGATGCAACTTGTTTCATACAATGGCAGAAAAATAAATAAAATAAAGGAAGTGACTGCCTGTAATTGGAACCCACTGTTAGTGAAGACACTGTGGTTTTGTGTTGACGTGCAAAAGCACACATGTTCAGTGGATTACAGCATGGAAAAAAAGAAGAGAGAACATTGAGGGCGCATTCGTGCAGAGGTGAGTCATTGTCATTCATGGCCCGACAGGTGCACACTGCATACCTGCCCTCAAAAGCTTTCAGAAAGCACATGGTATGTGTAGAAAGGCTCAACTAGTTCACTGCCCATGTGTCGAGCTTGGAGTTGAAGTGCATTTCGTAAAGGCTTAAGCTCAGGATCAGAGTGCATTCGTCATTTGCAAGCTCAATGCTTAAAGGGATACTAAAAGCAAATACTAAGTCAATTTGGGCTGTTAAAATACCATTCCACAAACCTCGAAGCGCTTGTTTCGAGACAAATGAAAACTTACTTAGGTTAAGAGAAAATTGTGTCTGAAGGTTCCGCATACCTTTAGCACAATTCAAATCGCCCGTGCCCAAGCGGGAAATGGTGATGTTGTGTACACCATCACTGCCCTTCACTGCTGTCGGTGAGAAAAGTGGTGCCTGACAGATGGCGCTACGGTTCTTTGCACAAAATGCAGAAGCACGGCCATAGAGAAACCGAGCCAAGACAGAGCTTTGGCTTTGCCGCCGGCAGCTGTTCTTGGTCAAGTATTCTAGGGACCATAGCCAAGTCGCGTGGACTGTTCGGGTATCCTGCGACATCACCTAAACGTGGCATTCTCTGCTACTTGCAGTTTGTGTGAGTTTCGCGAGCCAGTAAAACTAGCGCAGCACTACGCGATATCGAAACTACTGAAATACAAAAGTGCGAGCGGTGCAGAGTAGAGCGAAAACAAAACGTTGTTTCGACCACCCGCATCATTGTGAAGGGTAACATCAATGAGTTGGATTTATAAAAATCAAGTAGAACTGGAGAAGTAGCATTTTCTTCCATCTTAAAATGCAATTCAATTTTCTTTTTATTACAAGTGGTTGAGTACTAGTGACAGAATTGTGAAGAGTACCTACGTCGTCGGTCTAGTACTTGCATGAATGTCCCAGGGGAGTCTCAAATCGTGTCCCACATTTACCTAAATTTCTCGATTCCTAAAGCTCTGTTTGCAATAATATTGATGCCTTAGACATTCTCGATCTATCGCTTTAGCTTGACTTAATATTTGCTTTTAGTGTCCTTTTAAGCTGTGAAATAGTTCAGCTCTTTTGTAGGTACTGTGCTAAAAAAAAAACTGAGCAGTTGTTCACATGCAGACACAAAAAAAAATTCCTAGTAATAATTCTATAAGGTGGAGTTTTTATACAAAATAGCTGTACTCTTTTTGCATGAAAATTAAAAGTGTGAAATTTTTAGCGACCGTTTTATTATTTAATAATACTGGGGCTTAGCCACGGTTGTCTGCCCACAAGGTAGGACTAAACAATTTCAGACCATAAGATATATGGCCTGAAATTGTTCAGTACGAACTGACTAGCCCAGCAACACATACTACTGAGATATAACTGCCTGTCCATAAGACTGAAAAAAAAAAAAAAAACATTTTTATAGTGTTGTGACTTGCAATGTAGTCGTGCTTTGCTCTAAATAGCTGAATTTTACTGCCACTTGTTTCATGTTGACACTAGAGCTCATGCTACACCACGTGATTTGTCTTTTGAAAATGGATTCTCTGTGATTGTAGCAGCATGTGGCAGTCTTTCGTGCCACATGCAAGAAAGAAAATTGCATTTGAACTGGAAGACATTTCAAGAGATTTGACAGCGGCTTATCTTTCTGTATTACTATTTCCTTATGATGGAAAGCATGATTTGCTTAAGTGCATTTGTACTATTATGTATTTGGTTGTGTATTCCTATTGATGTTCTTTTAAAATCGAAGTTGATGTGAGTTAGATAGTATTTTATGGGTTTTTTTTTTTTTGTATAGTTCTTTAGGGTGTCCCAGCTAACGTTAGCCAAGCTGTTCAATGAAAAAAAAAAAAAACACAAACATTGTGCAAGATATAATTTTGAGACCTATGGTGTTCGGTTGTTATAACTCTGGCGACCGAACATTGTAGGTCTTATAATTGTATCTTGCACTGTGTTTTTTAAATATTTTTTTTTCTTTTTTTGTTGAACAGCTTGGCTAATGTTAGCTGGGACACACGGTATATAACCTGCATTATTTATTCTACCTATTCTTGTCAGTATTTGCTGCAGCTTAAAGTGATGCTATTAATAAACCTATACTTTCTTTGAATACACAATGAATACGCACATTTTGTATGCAACATTTTGTTAGTTTTACATGTGTGCGTGTGGCCAACTGCTGATAGAGGAAACAGACCTAATAAAGTTGAAAGGTGGCTTTTTGTCTGCACATTGTATGGTTATAAAACAAAGTTTAAAGTTCAGTTAATAGTTTCTCAAGTCCTTTCTCCTGGAAAGGAACCCACGCTAACGTCTTTGTTTGTGCGTGCCGTCTTCAGCATCCCTCCAGAATGCAATCATGAGAAGCGAGACCCACATTCCTGTCATGATGGTCGTTGCCCGCCTTGCACCCAGAAGTGCAACCGCACGCTAAAGTGTGGCCACATATGCAAAGCTCGCTGCCACTCGGCTGTCTGGACCAAAATTGTACCCAAGCAGGTTTGTTCTATTGCAATTGTTATTTGGGGAATGTGCATGAAGTATCCTAATCCATGCATTATGTTTGAAAACAACTTTTTTTTTCTTTTCTGAAAGTGTGTGTTTTTTTTTTTTCAAAGCATGCGCGGATGCATGTGGTTATAGCTGCTGCATAATTCGGGTAACTATATCCTGCAAAAGTATAAAGTTATGAGTTGTTTTCATGCAGTTTATCTGGAAGAGATCTTGTCACCAAGCTTGAAATCAGCATAGCAGTACTCGCATGCTCACTTGTTTAGGAAGGCTACACCTTCTTCTTCTTCTTTCTGGGGTTTTACATGCCAAAACCAGTTTTGATTATGAGGCACGCCGTAGTGGAGGGCTCCGGAATAATTTTGACCACCTGGGGTTCTTTAACGTGCACTACAACGCAAGCACACGGGCGTTTTTGCATTTCGCCTCCATCGAAATGCGGCCGCCGCGGCCGGGAATCGATCCCGCGATCTCGTGCTCAGCAGCGCAACACCTTAGCTGACTGAGCCACCCCGGCGGGTGAAGCCTACACCCAGTTGTTCATATGGATGTACAGTCGAACCTCGATATAGTGAACACGAATTAACAAAGTAAATATAAAATTTCATTTGTCATGCTTTATTTCATTGAGATATTATAGTGCTATAACGAAACCTAACATGTGGGATTTGACAGATTATAAAGTTTCGAAACTGGTATCATTTATAGCAAAGCAAATTTTGTTTGCATGCAGCTCAAAATATTTATTTTGGTAGCACAAATGTCATATACTGTCACCAACCGATTTTTCGTGTGGCCGATTTTTTGGAGCTGCATGACTATTCAGACTTCCTTGTGCATTTTCACCTACCTCTAGAACCAATGTATAACACCAGTTGAAATGATGGATACTGCCACATGGTTTTTTGGACATAATCAGTGTAGGACATAATCTGTGTGCAGGATGCTGCAAACACGGCAGCCGTGAACAAAGTTGCTGCCACGTCGGCTCAGCATCGAAGTGAAACTTTGTGTGCCGACTCTTGTTGAAATGGCGCTGGTTAGGCATAGTGGCCTGGGCACTTTGGCTGTGACAAATTTGCTTACAGCCAATGGAGCTACTGGCCTTGTGGGGAGCCTTCCGTCAATATGTTCATACTGATAGACTTCATCGGCAATTTAATGTGAGCTTACACGCACATGCTAGACTGGTGGCTTTAGCAGCGGAGTTCAAGTTTGCGTGTGGCCCCTTTGGTGTCCAAAAAATCAGTCTGTGGCTGTACTCATTAAGGGCAATTTGAAATGGCACATTATGGATGCATGGACATGTTTTAGCCAGTGGTTTGGCTTGGTTGGACCGCAGCTAATGGGCCGTTGCTGTATGATCACAGGGATCACACGGCAGCATGTTAATGACGGTGTGAAGCACATTTCTCTAATTTGTTGTTCCCCTGCTACATATCAGCATGGCAAGCTGCTGACAAGCCATCAAAACTTGCAGAAAACCCCTTGCTGGTCCATCGGAGACAGCACACTTGCATTTCTTTCGCCTACGCCTGGTCGTGTTTTTTCTTTTTTTCTTTTCTTGTTCTTCAATATTAGCGTGTGTGCTTATAATGGATATTGGATAGAACAAAGGTATTTGTGTGTCGGACGCAACATTGTTATAACATCGTTCAACTTTATATCAAAATACATATATGTATTGTCATCTCTGGTTTGCTTCACAAATATGTTGGGTAAGATTGCACCACTAAGGTGAATGGGCCTTTACATCTAGAGTCAAACCCGGTTATAACGAACAGCGTGATTCAACGTTATTTGTTCGATATATGGAGTAGTTTGGCTTAACCGAACCCGCTTATAATGAACTTGAGCAGCAAGTTTGTTATACGCGATCTTGTGAACAGTGAAGCGAAAACATGCTAACAAAGAAAAACCATGCCACTCGTCGTGAATAATTACTTCAAAAGCAATTTATTGCACAGAAAAGTGGCAAATCACTGCAGTAAGGCAGTGATTTTTGCCTGTACACTTCGTTTAGCTTTATCAATGAGGGTTGTATTTTCGACACGCGACATCTTTTCAATGAACTCCAGTCCGCTTCCCTGTATCCCCGAGCAGTATCGTTGCAGCATGTCGGCAGCAGAAAGGACTTCATGTAACGTCAGTAGAGGGCGATCGTCTTCCGGCGGTGGCTCGTCGGCTGCACCAGGCGTTGGCAACAATGTCCGAGTCCAGCGGGCTCGCCGTCACAGCTAAGTCGTCGTCAGCCATAAAAAAATCCTCGAAGGCAACATATTCTGGCACAGCATCTGGAACGTCGGCGAGCTCTTCCCATAGCATGGCAAACTCACTGTTGTCTTGCACTGACCGGGCGGTGCAGCTGCTTGGTGACTGTAGGAGACTACCCAGAACCGGCGGAGGAGCACGTTTGCGGCTGTTTGGTGACAGATCGTGCACGCTCAAAGTTCGATGTATCCAATGTCTGGTTCGTTATAAAAAATACATTTTACGTGCATAATGATAGGATAACTTGGAGTATTCGATAGAGAGCATATTTCGCTCTGTCCGAGTTCGTTATATTCGGGTTTGACTGTAGCAGCCTTCTCTGCTAGCTTTGGTGCAATATGCTGTTGTGGCATGTTGTGTACATGCGTGGAAAGCTTCATGTGCAAAGATGGGAAATATGCAGGGGGAAAAAAAAAAGTGCTAGTTAAACCTTCATATAACGAAGTCAATGAAATCGGCACCTCACTTCATTATATTGAAATTTTGGTAAAGAAATTAAACCTTTTATAAAAGAAAAGTACAGTAATCGGTGGATTTTTCTTGCCAGGAAGGTGCTGTAAAAGTTTCTTAATTACCGGGCAGTTGAAAAAAATGTGGTTGATCCCTCTTATATAGGAATCGGTATAGAACACGAAAGTGAAACGTGTCTTCACAGAAGTAGTGTAATGTTTATTGCACATTGATATATAATGTCTATTGGTGTTTTGTGGCTAAAGCGCCCTTAGGCGTTGATGCACCCACGCTGACGCCTGGTGGCACGTCTCCTCCATCACGACTACCAACGTCGATGACCATGAGCAACCGTCGTGCATATGGAAGCTGCACTACGCTGCACACGCTAGCACAACGCGAAAGACGAAGCACGTAACTGACACACTAATACAACGCGCAAGACAAAGCACGTAACTGAATCGTCACCGAGTCAAATCAGCGCGTACAGCGCGTTGTAATTGCAGCCTCCGCGATCAACTTCAGAAACATTTTCAGAGCTAATTGCGGAGGCCACGCTCCGCTGTGCTGAGTACGGTGAACGCCACCTAGGTGGCGTTGGTAGTGCTTCTTGATGCCAGCGTCCCTTCGAATGCTGGCATCGAGGCGTCGTAGTGCTGAGACCACCGAAGCGTTCACTGTCGGTGCGCGTTAGTGTCATAATGCAGTACTTCTCTTTTCTGCTCGTAGGCGGCGGCACCGCCCCGAGCAAGAGCGCGGGTACACGGAGGAGTGTTAGATATATAAGGCGCGTCTGTGTAGCTCTCTGCAAATGCGTTTGTGGCGCAATGGGTTAAACGCTCGGCGATCTATCGTCGCGGACCGAGAGGTCGTGGGTTCGATTTCCAAATTTTGCATGTTTGTGGAACTTTTTCTTCTGGTTTCTTTCTTTGTATTATGTTCTATGACGTATTTCCGTGACGGAAATACGTCAGTGAAGTCTTGGTGGACTCCGGCATAAAACACTTTCGTGTTAAAAAATGCGCTGCAATGACAAAAAAGTCAGTTTCGCCCAAAAGGTGAAGCATTAATAGCAACAGTAAAGTATTACACAACTGCACGAAGTAAAGTTAGTAATTTTATCGGCCATATAAATTGCAATAAACATTCTTATATTAATTGAATAAGAAAGCATGGTGTAACACGCAAACAGGCAACATGAACAGATCTCACTCGTTGACCGCGAACACTCGCTGTCACGATGCTGGCGTGATGGAGAGCGCAAACAGAGGGGAGCTAATGTATCTACTGGCTCTCTACAACGCGCCTCTGAAACTTGAGATTACATGACTTCCAGCACTGGGTGTGTGTAATGACGGTGCACATGTGTGGTCCATGTATGTGCAGCCACAGCTACGCTTTATCACATTATCCCCAATGTTTGGATCTCTTCTTCACACTCAACATGTTTATCACCATCATTACCTTTCTCAGTGCTCTAGAATATCTAACCGTTATCATTAATGACCCTTTTTTTTCTGTGTAACCCCTGTCAGCACCTCCATATAACTTGCACGCTTATGCATAAAGTGACATGACATTGTCTATGAGGGCTATTGCTTCAATTTCAAACAATGCTTTCCAGAATAAAAGGATGAATGCACCCAGCGTTCCCCGCATCCTGTTTCTTCGCCTTCCTAGAAAGTTTCATGTTACATGACATTGCAAGCATGTATGTTAACTAGGAGGTGTTGAGCTGGTTCAGTGCCTCCTCCTCCTTTGGTCATCATTGTTGTTTTTTGTGCTACTAGTATTTAATTTACTTGTGATTGTATATCGACACTGCAAATGTTGTCCCAATTCTTCTGTATTTTTTATTCTACTTCTTGCAGAAATCTTGCATAAGTGCTTTGGGTATGTGTTTTGTGCATCCGTGTTTATAGCATGTACAGTCTCCTGCATTTTTTACTATATAGCACGAGCACACTGTGATATAGGCGTGCGTCGTCCTGAAGGGAACAGCTTTGCAGATGATGCTTGCACTGCAGAGTGCTTTGTGGACCTGTGCTCGTCGCTCTGGTATTGCTGATTTTCATCATTGTAAGGCACTGCAATAGCGTGTGGTTGGCGCTCGCGCAATATAGTTAAAACTGCGGTAGGCTGTACGAGGTTACATGAAGTACTTGTTTTGGTTTTCTCAAGTTTATTTCTAATTAGGCAAAGTATCTTTGATACATTGAGTGTAGGATGTATATAAAGTGTTCATGCTTTCTTGCCTAATGTAAAATGGGCGAGACCCATGTCAAGCTTTTTTTTTCTGCTTTATTTTTGTTTGTCTCACTTCTTTCGTCAGGCTGTACTGAGGGAAAATAAATGTTATATTGAAAGATTATTTGACAAGAGCTTTAGTTCAGGTGAACGTTGTGGCGTGGAGTCTCTAGACACCGGCTGTGAGCAAGTTGTACAACCAGCCAATTTTTTTAAGGGGCAACGTGTTGGACCATGGGAACCTTTGGCTGCAATTCGAATGGAATTGGTCTCTCAACCCTGCCCGCCGTGTCCTGTGCCCATGCAACTGGCCTGCCGTGGCAAACATTCCGTAAGAACTGCTTTTATTCTGCAAATAGTGTTCTGGTCGTACTTCTCGCATTGAGACAAGTTTAGCGCTTTAGCGTTTCAGTTCTTCAGATTATGCAAGTTGATTTCAGCCAGTGGCTCTTGCAGCAACACTACAGTAAGCTGAGTATGCAGGCAGTGAAATGTAGCACTGAATATAGCTTTAAATGTTATTTGCAACATTCTTGGTGCTTAAAATTTCTAGTTGGCCCGCTTCACTACTTAGACTATGGGTACTGGCTCCCATGTATTGCTTAAAGGAGTACGTCCCAAAAAATTTTCTGTTATGCTTCTTTTTAATTACAGTAGGCTTCCGTTAATACGACTCCGCTTGATTTGATTTTTCAGTTAATTCGATCTCACCTGAAAGTCCGGGACAGTGCTCATGCATTTCTATGGGCCCAATTTTTCGTTATTTTGATTCTAAAATTGTCCTTCGCCAGATAATTCGAACTTTCCTAGTCAGCACCCATGTGCCTGACCCCTATGGTGACCCCAATAGCGGTTTTTTAGTGGCAGTGTCTGTATCGGTGGAGCTTAAGGGACACACGTCATCTCCCACCAAAATTCCTATTTTCGGCCAGCCCTAGGAGGATTTTCAAGCAATAACAGTAGCTCACAATGTCTGATTATGCTATTTATCCGGTCCTAACCAGCACCTTTTTTTTTCTTTTTCCGAAGAAAATTTGGCCGAAAATTGCCTGTGCGATGCAATCGTAATACATAACCAAAACTGCCTTTGCAGCGTGTGTATGCTTTACAGCATAACACATATGTACTGCGGCAAAGTTGACTTCAGAAAACCGGTCGCCATTGTGCAGCACATTTTTCTTGCTAAGAAAACGAGTGTGCGTTAGATTTATACTTTGTTTAGGAGCTTTAATGGTCATTTCTACGTTAGTTTTCTACTTTGGGCATATAGAAAGTGAGTGCGCGGCTGACTCGGGGGCATGTTAGACTCTTGCAATTACTGCCAAGTGAATCAGCGGTGTGTTGACATTTCTTATGCGTCTTGTTTAATTCGGCCCACCGAATAATTTGATCAATTTTATCCATACCGCAGGGTCGAATTAATGGAAGTTGACTGCATTAGGTAGCTGTCGACTCCATAATTACGACTCGAGATCGCCTCAAATATTTAATTACAGCGCCTTTTAAACAACCCATTCAAAGCAAGCGTCAAGTACAGGACAGCTTTGGACAGGAAAAAGGAGACAATACGTCGCCAAAAGTGGAGGTGGCGATCACATGTATCACGAACAACTTAAGAGCTCGCCAGTCAGCCCGTGTGATGTTTGAAGGCCATGCAGTGACTGCGTCATCAGAAGCTGTAAAATATGCCCTATCAATTGTGCTGTTTTCTTAAATGCAGGACGCGCTCTCCCCTTGAGCAAAGTATTGTTCCTATTCAACAGCTTAGCTTTTACCATTGCGGAAACCTGCACACCCCTACCACTGCTGTACTTGACTGCGCTTTCCTTTCCTTGGAGCCCATTTCTTTATTTCAAACATACTAATATGTTATCTGCTCGGTGCATTATAGGACCTGTCCAACTGGACTTCTACTTCTTAATATCATTCAGAATGTCACCAACACCTGCACGCCCTCCAATCCATACTGCTGTCTTCCTGTCTCTTAATGTTAGTATTAGGCATAATTATGCCTATTATTTTACCTTGTCAAGTGCTAAATGAAAACACACTACGGCTGCAGGACGGCCATAGTGTGTGTGTGTACACCCCAGTAGTATCTGGTATCACGAGATTAGCACAAGTTTCGGTGGCGTGATGAGTCTCCTTTTTCACTCCTGAAGCTGTGCTGCTCCTTGGGCGCATTTTCAAATGGTGGCATAAAATGTAACATGAATTATGACTTTTGCAATCTTGGGGAATTGAGGCTGCATAGCGTAATTACTGTGCCAAGGGCTTTCCAATAAAGCAATAAAAACAAGACAAAAATTTCCTGTCAGTACTTCTTTAACCTCTGCCCTGCTGACATTTGCAAACTGTATTGGAAGGATGCATAGGCATGACTAGCTATCAACATACGAGAGTGACATTTGCCAAACACTGATGACTGAACTTATCTGATAAATGAGCAGTATTAACAAATAATCTCATAATTGAGAATTGTTGTAGTATCTCATTTTGGGGAGGCAGGATAATTGTTAATTTAGTTTTATTGATAATGTAACTGAGCTTGCTATTATATATCTGTTGTATCTGTGTTAAAAAAGAGCTATAAGTTGTTGAAAATTAATCAAATTAATGCATTCGTGCATTTTTCATTGCATTAGTGCATTCATTATTATATTTTGGGGGTTTATTTAATTAACGCAAAAGCTTTCATTCATGCAGATTAGCACATTCCCTTGTTCAGAGCTGCGGCCATACTCGTGCGGGAAGCCCTGTGGTCGATCCTTGACCTGTGGTAACCACACTTGCACCATGGAGTGCCATGAAGTCGAAGGAGCACCCAATGATTCACAGGTATGATGGAGAGAGAGCATCGAAAATGTGATGGTAATGGTTATTATTAGCACATTTGACTGGTCACTTTCGAGCGCTCTTGCTGTGTGGTTTACATTCGGCTGGTCAGAATCAAGCACTCAAAACACTTTCATCTGGTTTATTCAAAGGGCTGCGCTCCAGCTCAAAGCGCTTAGAGGGGCTCTCACCTTCAAAATGGGAGCGTGACCTAGATTCTACAGAATATCCTGATCACATAGCTCATCCCATTGCTCTGGGAGAAGCCAAACATTCGGCTCGATTTGGCTTTCTCTGGCTCCAATTTGAGAAGGTCTCACATCTCTGTGAACCAAGTTGGAGCGCAGTAGGAACCAGTCAAATGTACTATAAATGTGATTGCCTTTATAATGGGTTAATAATTCCAATTAAATTTATTTTCACAATTTTATTAATATATACGGTTGTTGAAAGTGCATTTGTATCCCTAGAGATCCACTAGGTCGGATCCAGTGTTTTAGTTCGCACTATACATTGGAAACTAGTTGATACGATTCTGCATAGTACGTTTTTCGGGATAATACGTTTTTTTCCTTATATACGATTTTGTTCTCACATACGATTATTTTTGGATAATACTATTTTTGGATGATACGTTTTATTTTCCTATTCCCGTGAAGATCGTATCAATGAGATTCCACTGTAAATTTATTCTCTCCATTGCTGCTGTGTGCGCCATAGCCTTAACTCCTTAACTTTTTCCTTACCAGGACTATAGAAGTCAATTAATTTGATTGACATTTGTTATACATGCTGTTCAACATATCCGTTTGAATTCTTTTACTATCAGCACCATGCACTGCCTGAAATGATGAATGAACTTTAGCTATTCATTAGATTTGACAATTTTTAGCAGATTGAGGAGTCTGGGAAAATAAAACTTTGGCCAGAGGTATATAGTCGAAACTAGCCTCCAGTGCTCCTAGCACTTCCTTAATGAAACGATAAAAGATTTGAGCTTTGGTCGACTCGGCAACCTAATTTTTAAATGACAGCGGCAGTGAAGACAGAATCTTCTATTGGGTTGCCTAATATTACAACCTGACGTCTAGGCTGTTTTAACGATGCCTCAAACAACGGTAGATGTCCAACAGTGCGTGTTATTTTGATAATTGTTTTTGACTAATACTGTAAATTGTTAAACTGTGCGAAGAAGACGGGACGGGAACAGAAACGTAGGCGCACACACAAAGCGCAGTACAATACCAAGTGCAACTTTATTTTTCTAACCATGGGGGTTGCTTTTATCCATCAGTGTTTCGACAACGTATGTACAAATTATTACAAGCAATCCTTCCCACCGTGTGTGGTTTTCACTCGCGCAAGAGCACGCAGTTGGTTTCAGGTTGACCTTTGACTGAACCTTGACTAGCAGTCTAATCTCTTGCATTTTGAATACCACCCATGGTAGTGCCCTTATTCATTGCTGTAAAATATTGTGCAACACTCGACATTAATCTACAGTACTCTACAGTAACTGAACAAAGCACGTGGAGGCTTCAGCGCCAGTTGAACGTGCACTAGATCAGCTTGCATGCACAGAAAGGCTGATTTAATGCAATAATCAAATACAGTGGAATCTCCTTAATACGATTCTGCATAATACGTTTTTCAGGATACATTTTTTGTTCTTTTCCCGGCCATTGTCTTATAGGACCAATGTATTTCGTATAATACGATTTTTGGATGATACATTTTATTTTCTGTTTCCCATGAAGATCGTATCAACGAGATTCCACTGTATGAGGAGGCTTCTGCATGATCCCTAACCTGACAGCCATTGCTTCGCAAGCCTAGAATTTGCAGTAAAAAAAAAATGAACCACATGCCTGCTGCAATGAGTAAAAACAAATGCTCCCTGCACAACAGGAACTTTCCTGTTTTCACATTTGCTAAGCTACTGCTTTCCTGCTTAGCATGGGCATCATGGCTAGTAGTGACACCAACAAATCTGCACAATAATTCTTTTTGCGTGACTTACAAAAGTTGGAAATTAGGAGCCAGGAGCATATTTCATATTTTTCAGATATCTTTACTCTCATTACTAATTATAGCACATTAGCAAAAAACACTAAATTAATACTTTCATTCATGTTTCTTGAGGTTCTTCTTTGAAGTTTTAACAAAGAATTCTCAAACTGTCTGAGCAATTCACTGATTCAAAGCACCAGTGATCAGGCTATAATATTATGTATCATGGTATATGTTGCAACTACTATGTCTTGAACTAAAACATTAATATGTCAAAGCACCAAACATGAGCCCATTTCTAGTGGTAAGGAAAGAGTTAAGGGCTCTTTCTTTTTCTTCTCGAAAACCAGTACCAAAATGGCAAAATTTTTAATGACATGAAATGCTTCAAAACATGCTTGGAACACAAAAAATATATCTGGAAACCTTGTACGGCAAATAATAATTAGTTATTTACTATTATGAACTGCCACTCCTTGAAACTTTATGGAAAAGATTGTTTGGATTGCAGTGTTCCTCAACTAATACTGTGCTAACTACTGAGAACTACCAGCGGTATTATAGCGCTCAAAACATGGCACCCCGAATCGCCCTTTCTCACCCCACATATTCCAGATCCTGGTTTCCTTGCAGATGTTTTTCCCGATGCTGCCCCATTTCAGGTAGCAGACGACACAACGGCGCGTCCGTGTCGGGCACACTAGCTGCCAAATTGTGTGAAAAATCTCAGTGAAAGTGCAGATGATACAACAGTTACTACCATCTATGTTATGAAAGTAAAATCACCCTTTGATGGCCTCTTTTCATCATAAGCTATTGAGAAAGTGGTGAAATATTCATGACGAGGAGAGCTTTTCTTGAGCCAAAAAGTGGCAGTTGCTCGTGACGAGCTGAGGTCATCAAGAACCCTCGAGGGCTTAAAGGGCCATTAAAACGTAAACATTGAATCAATATACAGTTCATTTTCGTTAATTTGACCCTGACAGAACCACCAAAATTTATTGAATTATCCAGCAGGTCGAATCAAACAAGATGCATAAAAAACGTCGGAACACACATTTCATTCACTTGGTAGTATTTGCCCGATTCTAACAAGCCCCCGAATCAAATGCACGCCCGCTCTCTATGGGTCCAAAGGGGAAAACTAAGATAGAAATTACATTAAAGCTCCTAAACAAAATAGAAATCTAATGCGCACCCAATTCTTTAGCAAGAAACATAGTGCGAGGGTTTAATATGTGTTGCACACTGCGGCTGGTTTCCGGCCGCAGTGTCTTCGCCGCAATACAGCCGTCTTATGTGGACAGGTTACAAACGCTGCAAACACGGTTTTGATTTTGTGTCCAGTTGCACCGTGCAAGCAGTTTATAGCCCAATGATCTTGGGAAAAAGAAAAGGAGGCATGCATTTGAATTCGGTAAATGCTGTAATCAGACATTGTGAGCTACGGTTATTGCTTGAAAATATTTCTAGGGCAGGCTGAAAAATGGTCATTTTCGACGAGAGATGACGTGTGTTCAACACATTCACTGCTCCGCTGAGACGTGCTGCCACTAAAGGGGTTGCTATTGGGGTCACCCTAGGGGTCAGGCGCTTGCATGCTGACTGGTGAAGCTCGTATTATCTGGCGAACGCCAATTTTAGGATCGAAATAACGAAAGCTTGGGTCCGTAGAAATGCATGGGTGCTGGCTGGGCCCTTTGGTCGAGATCGAATTGAACGTAAAATATAATTAGCTGGAGTTGAATTAATGGAAGTGTACTGTATATCGTTTGGTTACCCTTCTAGAGACCTTGCAATGTTAGTTTTATACCAACAGAAAATTATGACTGAAGGTACGATACAGTTTTCTGCAATTCAAATCACCTATGACAGCAGGCACCTGCACTGGCTATCTCGATGGTCATGGCCAGGCTACCTGCTTTGAGTCAAGAGGCGGCCACAGAGAGGGTGTCACACTTCCATGACAAGTCCTGAAAGAGTGTTGTGAATATGTCTAACCTTGTCTGTAGATATCGCAATAAAATTGTCCAAACTTTGTATTCTTTCACTTTCAAATGTGACATTATTGCTTTTCTATTATTACTGTAGTCAGGGACAAGTCCGGGATGCCGCAGTGGCTCTTTCTAAAAATTGTGATGCACCTGCCCTTTGGCCTCCATGAAGTAGCTTGCTTATATTTTAATCCAGTTCAATTGTATTTGACCTAAAGTGTACAATGTAATTACAAGATCTGTTTGTACCTATAGTCAAAAGCTAGTAATGGATAATAAGTCTGATACTTCGGTTAGCTGGTTGAAATGCATATTAGAATGGCATGCCAAAGCATACACGCAGCATAGAAAAGGACCACGAAATATGGCACTGATTCAGCACTGTGTTTTGTGGTTTTCCTTCTCTGTGTTGCGCGTCTGCTTTGTGCTGCCATTCTAATATACTAGTAATGGGTCCACATAGAAGTGCAATAGCACATGCAAGTATTGATTCTTGTACACAGATTGACACTGATCATGAGCAAGTTTTGCTCTCTGCTCACACTGTTTATCTTGATCAAAACGACAAGAGAAAGAAAAAAAAATTGATGGCATAGAACATTATACTGCAATCTAAGAACAGTGTGTGAACAGATGCAGCTGGCAATTTTATTTGACAGACCGCATACTAGAAAACTGCATACAGAGTTCAATGCCATGGACGCAAAGAGAGGTGCCCCAGAACCTCGGAAGTGTTAGAACCGAGAATCGACAAGTTTTGCTTTGAATCGTGTTTTATTAAGAGTGCACCAACTCGCTGTCTTGTCAACATGAACTTAGTGCTATTGAGTTAGTGAAAATATTGTGGCAAATGTAGAGCAATGTGAAGTTTTTCTTCTTTTCTTCAATTTAAAACAGGCCGGAAACAACTGCAGCACATGTGATGAAGGTTGCCAGAAGTTGCGCCCACCTGGCTGCAGCCATCCATGTAATAAACCGTGCCATCCAGGAGACTGCGCTCCATGCACCCAGTGAGTTTGCTAGGTTGTGCATAGATCTTGGGCCTGATTAACCTTTTATAGTGCAGAAAGTTCTTTTAAATCAGAAACCAGATTATATTTGAAAACAATGGTACAAGAAAAATAAAATATCACAGTTTCGTCATAATGGCAAAGCAATGAATGCAATAGCAACATTTTAGAATATTAGACGAAGTGTAAGACTTTTAGCTGTAGTAGTAGCATTGTGAATTGAAGTAAATTTAGGCTAAGGTAAGAACGAGCTGTTGTGCTAGGGGCCCTCTGCTTGAATCCTGCCATCGGACAATTTCATTTATGTTAATTAAAGGGGCCGTGAACCACCCCTTGGTCTTGGTGAGAAAACAAATTCCGAGAATAGCATACAAATTTTGCAGTCGTGCACTGTGCGTGGAGCTCGCAAGCAAAGCGTGAAGTCGGGTTTCTCTCAAATGCTCTTTTTTTAAAAGAAGCCTGCTCCTCACTCTTTTGTGGACGCTTTATTTCGTAATATAGCAGATAGCCATATGCGGGTGCTATTGTCCAATAGCTGACATCAATCAAGAAGGGTGTTAGGATCATGTGTGCTTCTTCCTACTGTTACTGTGTATATATATTTATTGACGCAGTTTAATAAACAGGCTAAAGTAAGCTAAAATCTGCTTTTGAATTTCGGTAATAATTACGTACTTCCGGAAGAAGCCAACTATCGTTTCCTCACGCTCGGCCGTGGCCGCCTGCGTAGCACCTGAACATCGGCCACCCTGGTTATCGGTGTCGTAGCCGTTGGGTCTCCCTAATGTCGACTACTTTTCAAACTCCAACCTCCAACCACACGAAACTTAAGGTCAGACCACACGTACGCTTGCCAGCATGCACTCACTCCTGGCCGCTCCTGGTTAGACGCCTTGGCAGACTTCGCTTTGTAATGAGCTATTGATAGCGCTTCAAAATGCGCAAGTTCGATGTGGCTACTATCTGTTGGTCAAGTTGGTGCAGGACAAAGCTGGTCTGCACCATGCAGCATAGCTAGACAAGAGCATATGAGCATGAGCGCACACTCTAGCCCTGTCGTGCACACTGCAAACACTGCAGTTGCATGTAGGTGCAGTCTGCTACATAGTTAGACACCGCAGCTGCCGCAGGGTGCCGCAACGAGTTCACTAACTGAGCACACTGTGGCTCGCTGAGGACAATCGTGTTTGGCTAAAGCCCCTGAAACGAAGTTTGAGGGCCATTACGTTTGGCACGTCGTAGGTGCCAAAATCGGAATTAGTAGCGTCTACATGAACATCCAAAATCAAATTTCAACTGCTAGCCACAGTGACGTTCAGTAGGCGGAGTGTTGTGGGCACACCCCACTCCCCCATAGCCTTTGCAGTGCAAATCATTGAAGAAGGAGCGGAACCACCGCAAACGGTATGTTTGATTGCCAATAACTCCGCTTCTGCTGAACACATTGAAGCAATTTTTGCAGCAAAGTATTTCTGAAATAGTCTAATTTAACTTCAAATGCATTTCTCGACTTCTATAAAATGTGGTTCAGGTCCCCTTTAAAGCCAACGTCTTTCTTAGTGACTTCACCACCACTTTTTCGTATCGCGTATGTTTCAAACCTTGTTCCTGGGCCAATCCCGGGGGTAGTGCACAGCCGCGCCAATAAAATTACATCATTTTCAGGTTTAAAGCTCTGTTAATGTTTCGCACATTTAATATTTAAGTCAGAGAAGATTGAAGATAAAAGGCATGCGCTGTTGGTGTTTTGTTTCATGACATTTGTTTGTGGGCTACCATTCTCAAGATTCTAAGCAATAATTTTGTGAAGAATGTAAGACCTGGTATGAGCAACTTTAGTAATAGAATGATGTGGCAATATAACCCGCTTATACCGCATGTCATATAGCATACATATACCAAAATATACAGATGTATGTATATATACCTCACGGTGACACCGACAGCAAAAATTCTAGGAGTGTCCATATAATTGCTATTGCAAAAACAACAACAACAAAAAAAGAAAGCAGCTTCATTTTTTGAACAGTTCAAGATACCAATTTGAAGCAGTGAAGACATGTAAGCAAACATGTTCTTGCTTCTGATACTGCTTTTCTTGAACTATGTTTGACTCTGTGTGTAGCCTGCGCTTGAGTGCACGAATATTGCAGCGCAAACACAATCTACGCAGCTTGTTATATGGTGGGGAAAATAAAGAAGCAGAGGGACAAGCATTTGTCCCATTGTTATTTTTTTTCCCTCATCCTAGTCACCTTTTGCAGAGTTTTACATTATGTATTTACATTGATTTATCCAGCTTTGTTTTGCTGAATGCAGGCCAGACGTGCATGTTGCAAGAAAATTCATCTTGCTGATTCCATGCTTTATGACAAATGGGCAGCCAGAAAACGAGTACTCACTATGAATATCAAACTGACAGCGTTAAGATAGAACTTGGACAAAAAGATCTCTTTTGTTCGAGTTCTATACTCGCACTGTTTGTTTAAGTCATGTCCAACCAGCTACTCCAAGCCTGCGTCGTGCTTCACTATGAAAAGCCATTATCCCCAAGGTGACCAGATAAACTTTGGCGAGAGCTCCAATAGTCTTCTTGAAGCTGACTCAAATAGGCAGCACAGCTTGTCTAAAAATAGTTCAAAACAAATGTGTGAAGAGATTTGTGTTAAGTGGGAAAAATTTGTGTTATTGTGTGAAGAAACAAATGTTGTGTGAGAGCATGTTAAAAAATCCACTTCATTTGAGTCAGAAATACACTTTATATGTATCATATTTAGACATAGAGTTGAAATAGTCAAAGCTGGCCGCCATCACAGGCTACAGTGCCCCTTCATGCTAAGTAATGCATGCGATGTTTTCAATATTCTCTTGTTACAAGGGAGTGTACCAACGAACACTACCTGGAGAGTTTACCAGACGAAAATTTTTACGAAGACAAGAATATGTACAGTCAAGAGCAAAAGTCTAGAGACCACAACATCAGCGAGAAATTTAAATTTCTTTTAGCGCAGTCGTGCAACATGAAATTGTCTTAGTGCATGACAATGGTTGAACTAACACATGTAGGCTGTACTTCTTGATTTCAGCTTTCATGCCTTGGCTCTGAGAAAAAAAATATTTCTTTTACAGCACCTGTTGTACCTAGATATTTGCATGCAACTGTATGAGTATCTTCTGAGATGACCAAATAGGAATAAAAAAATGTCAAAAAGCCCGAATAATCAGCAGCAAGCTACTGGATAATTTAACAACCAGCTCGGTGAAAACAAAGCCAAATCAACTTGTAGTAAGAGCAGCTGTGTCCTTATTTTGTGACGGTCCGGTTATTTTATATTTTTAGCTTTTGCATTGATTGGCTGATCTCGAAGGTCTCGTTTGGCTGATCCCGGTATATTACCAGTGGCATCTGAGCCATTGACAAAAGTATCATTACCAACTACAGCCCCTGGTAATTCTGACCATCATGTCTGAAGGCATCAATTGTAGTGCACTATTTTATTAAAGGCGTTTTTGTGACTGCAGGTACGTAAAGATGAAGTGTCACTGTGGGCTAAACCCTGTCTACGTGCCCTGCCACCAGTGGACAGTGGAGTCCAGGGACCAGCAGGATGAACTGCAGAGCTGCAAGAACAGGTGCTGTAAACAGGTGGGTGGCTGCAAATGCAAGCTGTTGTGCTGCTCTGGTGGCAGTTACAATGTATGCTTCTACCCTAATCACTTATTTCCATGACTCAAACAGTCCAGATGCACTAACAACAGTGTACTATTTCTATTGCCCAAGAGAAAAGTGACCAAGAGTGGTCATGAAAATTTGCATTCCCTGGAAACTGTGCCCATGGCTGTGCAACATTTGTACTGGTGCATGTACAAGCAAACATCGTTATAACAGAATCTCATTTTATACAAAAATACCTGCATTATACCTGGTATTTGTTATGAGCAAACACAGTGACATTGGTGGAAAGAGATATCGCCATTGGGTCTATGCGAAGGAAACAAGTGTGATGCTTCTGACAGGTCAGCAAGAGGTATCCTGTTGATTTTAGTGGCCCGGCGGTGGCTTGCCATGGCATTAAATGGCATGTGAACAATGCAAAATTACTAACGTGTTTCACGACGTCGTTGATATGCATCCATGCAGTTGGTATGATCGCATGGGTTTGGCATGTTGGCTAGCTGCTTCAACCCAGCCAAGCCAAGCCAAGCTGCTGGTCAAAACACATACATGCTTCCCATTCAGAATGAAAATTTGTTTACACCTAATGCTCGATTGTCATCAGTCTCGGACTGATGCAGGATGGAAAGATGTTAAACATGTTCACTGCCAGTGGAACCTTTGGCGTATTTTTAGTTGCTAACAATTATTGAAAAAATAATTTGATAATGTCACACTGAAAGGCAGACCAGGTATTTGTGTTTATAGCATTCCTAAGGAACTAGTACATCTTTCCCTCCCCACACAAATTGCGCCAGATTGGGTAGATTTGGCTAGACTGCACAGGATTGAGGGGTAGATCAGCTATGCGCTGTGCGATACTCTGTAAGCATTGACATGTAAAGGTGTGTTCTTGTGGCCTACGTGGCAGGGAATTGAATCCACTGAGCACAAGGTTGTAAATTCGATTCCGATCACCGTGGCTGCTTTCTGATGGGGGACAAATGCAAAAACTCTTGTGTATTTAGATTTAGGTGTGTGTTAAGAAACGTCGGGTGGTCTCAATTAATTTGGAGCTCCCCACTACGCTGTCGCTCATAACCCATGTGTTGCTTTGGGGCTTTAAACACAAAAGCTTTTTGACCTAGCATCCATTTCCAATGTGTATTTTGGAAAAAATAAAAATGATTTGATTTGATTTCATATAAGATCTTTTTTACAATTTTGTTTTCTTCTCACTATTGCTGTCTCTCTCCTGCTTTCAGCTGGGGTGTGGTCATAGGTGTCCCCTGAACTGCCATCCAGGCACATGCGCCCCTCGTAGCCAGTGCCGCAAGAAGGTCACGTTGCGCTGTCCTTGCAAGTTTCGCAAAGTAGAGGGACCCTGCTGCGAACTCGAGAGTAGTCTTGACTGCAGTAGTGAATGCCGTTCCAGAGTACAGGTCAGTAGCAGCGTCTTGTGTGCACACGTGAAACTGTACTGTCTCACCAGAGTCATGCATGTGGTCACAGCGACAGGTTGCTGGCAGCATATCAGAAGTAAGGCCAGAAGAATCGCTGATTTACTGCTCACTGCTCATTCCTTCACACAACACCAGCTAGACTGGGGGATCACAGATCGATTAGCAGTACACAGTGTGCATAAGTGCGAGTACGAATGAGACCCTTTTCATGGTTTTCATGCCTAGTTGGCTAGTGCAATCTGTAACCTTGACTGTACCGCATGGATTCGGCGATATGCGAGTACAGAACAATTTCTCATTTGTACAAAAGCCATTCACACCAGATGTGTCGTTCTTGAATAATACTACTACTTGAAAAAAATTTAATGGGCAGAAGAAACACTCGTTAACTTGACGTTAATGAAAAATCGGTTAAGTTGAAGTTTTTTTTCTGGCCCTGGTGCAAGCCCATTTGTTTTTCACCTATCTCGAAAAGCTTTTGCGCCAGAGCCCAGGTATCTCGAAATCTTGACTTCGAAAATACAGAAAAAGAAGCAATGGAGCATCGTCGTCATTGGGATCAATAATATTTCATTAGGATCAATCGTCTTGACTCGGCGCTAACCAGGTACGTCGTATTGGTACAGTGGCAGTAATGCCGTTGCCCATAGAGGGCGATATGGCTGGTGTTGATGCACACGAAAGTGACTGAGAATATATTACTGGTGGCATTTTGAAAAAGCTTACTATGCACTATGCATGACTGAGCGGGCTTCTGCTGTATCTTGAAACCCTGCTTATCTCGAAATTTCTTCCAGTTTTTAAACTTAGAGTTAACGGAGTTTTACTGTATATACAGTGGAATCTCGATGATACGAATCTCACGGGGTCACGAAAAATATTCGTATTAGCCGAAATTCGTATCATCGAAACACAATTAAAACTAGCTAAATTAAAAAGTCAGAGTTGAACTCACTTGGAAACACACACGTGAAAAGCATTTACAGTATAGACAACTTATAATGTAACCGTTTATAGTGCAGAACTGGCTACAACGCGGCCTTTTCCGACTCTCGTTTACCCTCCCATAGAACTCCATGTATACGCATACCGCTTACAGTGCAGCCACGTGAGATGCGGTTTCCGCGGGAAAATGTCACCGACAAGGGCGATAGCGAGCACGCTTCTCAACGAGGTGCGCCCACCGATGGGAGAGGAGATCAACGAGGGCGATGCGGAGGAGGATCCTGAGACGTGGAGCATGAGTCCAAGGGCGATAAAATTGTCGCCGCGCGCCGTATGTGCGAGTGAAACCTTCACGGAGAGCGAATGCACAGAGGAGAGAAAACGCGACTTCCGTCGCGCGAAAGGCCGTGGGGGTATGAGAGGGAGGGAGGGAGGGAGGGAGGGGTGGGTGAGGGGGGGGGGGGCGACGACGCTGTGCTGCGGCACCAAATGCGTATCGTGCAACTGGACGCAAGGGTAACTGGCGAGTATTTTTTTTTATATGCACGTACATAAACATTACTTTATTTGCTTGCTGTGTGCACGTTGCTGCGAGTCGAAAAGCACGTGAAGACAACCGGCAGTACGTCACTGATCTACAACCCGTTCCGGTGTTTTATTATTGGCTGCTTGAGCACAGCACTTCCGGGCGACGGGCGACGGATTTCAAATTTGAAAAACCGAGCGATCGCGCGATTTCGACCACGCGACACGTCGCGCGAACGGCCCGTTTCGTCGCTCATACCGTCGCTCATCGCTGTCGCATGCATTTTCGCACATGTGGGGTTTGGCCTTTACTTGTAGTCGCAAATTTTCCGACTACTAAACACAAAATGGCCGCCCGTAAAGGGTAGGAGAATGGGTGACCATGAAAGAGGGGAGGAGGGAGCTTCAACACGCAGGAGTGAGGAGGGTGTGGGGTTCCCTAGGAGATACAACGAAACTTTGAATTACGGAGAACCTTGCCCTGAGGCATGGCTTCACAGCAGCATAACGCAAATTGCCACGAAGCCGCACTTGAACGTGAAATTTGCATATAACCCGCATATAATGTTTTGAAATTTAGGTGCGGCTTATACGCACAAAAATATGGTAACCACGTCGCTAGTTTCTCCTATGACACGTTCGATTCTCTGGAACCCCAAAAACACTTGGATTTTGTAACCTGATATGTTGCGGCGTTACCAAGATTGTCAGAAGCATTCAAGAAAAAAAAGAGAATTGCTCATAACTGACTTGCCAAACAATGAAATTCAGTAGACTTCTATTAATTTGATTTTTTCACTTAATTTAATTCTGATCATAGGCCCCAGCCAGCACCCATAATATATTCAAATTATTCGGTGAGGGACAGTGTCAGATTCAGTACAGTGAATTTCTTGACCCATAGAAACTTATGGGTGCTGGCTAAGGCCTATTATCAGGATTAAATTAAGTGAAAAAGTGATGGTAGCTTAGTCGCTGCCATCAACTGCTCGTCACAATTTGTTCAAGATGTAACAACATTTTATTTAACGAATTGAAGGTGTTGCAACACTTGTTTGTATGTGTTGTATCCCCACCCTTATGTAATACACCTATTACGGGGTCTTTAAGGAAATAAAATGAGAATGAAATAACTTACTTGTTGAATGAACTTTTGTAATCAAAGACTGAAAGCAGCACATTGCCGTAGCCATCACAATACTATGTGAAAACGTGTTCTGTCAACATCTTGTAGTGACGATGATGACGACACTGGATTTGGGTTCGCTTCCAATTACACTGTGCAGGCAATCTTGAGCAATTTTCTTGGTAAAAGAAGGCGCGTTAGAATCGGGTAAATATACTAATTGTTAGCAGTTTTCGGTAGAAAATCTTCCTACGGCAGGCTGATAATAGGCTGTTTCTGCTGGTGATATTCTGCCTTTGATACATTCAATGTCCCCTAGCACCGCCAGGACAGACACTACTGCCATTGGGGTCCCAACATAAGGCATCATTTGGGTCAGGTGCATTCTAGTGACTAGACAAGTTCAAATTATTAAAGACGATGGTCCTTCTTGGGCTACCTAAACGCGAAACCTTTTCCGTCTGTCTGTCACTCGATTAAACTGCCCAGCCAAAACCGACCAAGCTTCTAGCGCTGGTGTCACGGGGTCATACACGTCAACATTATACAGCGCAAAGGAGACCTCAGGCCTATTTGAAGCAAAATATGTGTACATAACTGTGATCCGCAACATTCATTTAATTAAGAATACACATTGGACTTTTTACGTTAGTAAATGAAAAATCAACGCGTTAGAAATGGTGTCGAAGAGACGCTGCGCGTTAAAAACAAGCCGACTGAAGTTGCGGCTCTGTAGCCGGCTTTAAGCCAACAGTAATAAAAGGTCCCAACAGATATAGCGAGAGCAGGGCGAATGCGGGCAATTTGAATTGAATTCAGCAAAACCTCCATTGCATCCACCATGGGAAGAGTGAAGTAAGCAGATATGCGGCCAATTTTTTTGCTGAGGGACAATTTCAGGTTCAGTGCAGCGAATTTCTTGACCCATATAAATTTATGGGTGCTGGCTTCAGGCCTATGATCAGGATTAAATTAAGTGAAAAATCCAATGGAAGTTTACTGAATTTTATTGTTTGGCAAGTCAGTTATGAGCAATTCTCTTTTATTCTTGAATGCTTCTGACAATCTTGGTGACACCACAACATTTCAGGTTACAAATGTGTTTTAGCAGAGTTTTATAGCCAAGGATTTTGTGTGGTATACCAGCACTGATTTTTCTTTCTTCTTTTTAGGAAGGAGACTTGAAGGCAAGAGAGCCTAAGTCAGAGCCAGAAGAGAAGACAAAAGGCCACAAATTGGGACAAATTCAGGCTCTGATTGCACTCAGTGCTTTAGTACTGTTTGCTGCCATGGCATTAGCCATCTGGGTAATGCAGTAGAACAGTGTTGTGGCAGGAGTTTGAAATGACTGAAACTACACTGCTCTAGCAAAAGAGAGAGAGAAAAATAAACATAAGACTATTGCAGGTATTTATAGTCCATTGCTGACATCATTCATGAAGTGTATTCATGCATTTCAGGTGCGCGGGTGCCTGAATCATTCTGGTTTTGTCCGTCTGTTGTTCATTTATGATGAACTCTGAACAATCTCTGATGATTGCGCTCTAACTTCATGTCGAGGTGGCATTTTGTGGTGCATGCCACAGTTTGGGTACATTACTTGTCTGTTTGACACAGAGTAAATCAGAAGTGTTGTCTGCAGCACAAAAGTCCAACAAAAGAATTGTGGCAGAAGCCATTTAACGATGATTGTTGATGTTAACGCGATTAGCATTGAAACAATGTAGAAACATGCCATATTGTGACTGCCTTAACATGTACTGTATGAGGCATATACTGCAGCCAGGCTCCTCCTCACGCTTCCCTCCGGACACGCTGTGCCATCTGGTGGCGGTGCTGAGCAGTCCGCATGTGGTGTGTCCAAATATATGTATATTCAGACAAGATTGTCAGAACATATGTGAGATGGGGTCGATATTGCCCGGCAGCAGATAAATTTTAAACAATTTTAACAGCGGAGCTGTTTAAGCCAACCGTCATCCGTAGCACGTTAACAAAAAAACATTGCTGAACGATTACATTACTGCGCGTTGCCTTGCAACCACCT
Source organism: Dermacentor silvarum (assembly GCF_013339745.2). NCBI lineage: Eukaryota > Metazoa > Arthropoda > Arachnida > Ixodida > Ixodidae > Dermacentor > Dermacentor silvarum. Next base: position 14,681,156 of record NC_051157.2, read on the forward strand.
CGCGGAGCGGCATGTGCTTCGCCTCCTCTCCGTGCCATGCACATGTTGCCTTGACATGGGACGTTAAGGAGAGGGAAGGAGAGCATGCGCGGGCTATGCTCGGGAGAGAGAAAGAGAAAATGAGAGCGAAAAAGAGAGAAATTGTAGCAGCACCAACGAGGCAACGCGCAGAGCTGCTGCCGACGCCATTCGCCTTCCCCATTTCCCCGCGTTCGCGCCGAACGCGTGCAGTGTCCGTGACTGCAGCAGGTGCCCCTGGCGGCGGCTCGGCAGGTTTCGACCAGCCATGCCCCAGCAAGTGTTGAGGCGCAGCTTGGCCATGACGTCACCGGGGAGATAAAGCTCGGAGCCACTGCGACGACAGCAGAACTCTCGTTGACTCTGTGGCGAGCACATGTAGCCATGTAGACGACCAAAGAAGATCCGGACACCCGAAGAAGCTACCGCTCACCTTGAAGCACGTCGCGCAGCCAAGCAAGAATCTGTAAACAAGGGCCCAACCTAGGCCTCTGGTTGGCACGAAATGGTGCAGTCATATGTCAGTTGGGGCAAAACTTGGCACAAGGGATGTCTCACGGTTAGAGCAAGGGAAGGCATCGTCATTCTATTCTTGCCATTTGTTTGGCATTGCAGAAGATGTGGACTTCTGGTTGATCATGTATGAAAAAAGCAGGTGATGCACTTAATGTGTATTAAGTGCATGCCACATCTACAAATGCCACATCTACACAGTTTCATGTGAGTGAACAAGCCGGTGATTCACTAAAAAAGATTATGTATACATGCACATCTATTTATGAAATATTTGGTAGTGTGTACTGCTACCAGATATGTCATTGAACACATTTGAACTTCTCGAAAGTTACATAACTTGCATTTTGGACAAAGTGAAATAAGATTGCCTGCAAACAAATTAGCTTTATTGCGCAAGATTCCATGACGGATTGGTCATTTACAAACAGGTACAGGAACCCAGCTCCTGCACTAACAAATATCACAGTATATACTCAATTTCGTAAAATACCAAGTCCTAGCCCTAAACTGGTTTCCCTTCAGCATAGTGGAACGGGAAAACCTAGCGGGTTTTATTTACCTATGCAAAGTCAGAGCCTTTGGTCTTGGACTCTTCAAGTATGTAATTAGATTTGAAAGGAAAGTGCCGGACGTTTCAATGGCAATTTTGGTTTCCTGGAAATGTGCAGATGTCCAATGACACATAGCACTTTCAGGCTAGAGGAATGCTGATGTTCTTCTTCAAGGATCTTTTTCTCGGTGGCACAACCAATCAAACATCTTGATTCAGTGGCAGCAGTCGTTCCTGCAAGGAGACAGTGTACACGTTAAAGGTCTTATGTTATCTGGGACTCCAGAGATTTGAATGCAATACTTGTCACCAAGAGCATATATGTGAAAAAATAGTGACATGTTGAGGACACCTGTGTAACTCTAATCCTTATTGCATGCAGCGATGGTTAGAAAATGCAGTGCTGTTGCCAGTCTCATTATTCACCAGAGTTAATCATGGGTAACGAAAGTATTTGCCTATTACGCAAACGAAAAATAATTCACATTTCGGCGATTCGGCCGGCTATGAACACTTGTATTGTGACAGCAGCAGGCTTTCGCAGCTAACTTTGCTACCTTCTTAAAAAAATGACTTCTTTGGGATGCACATGTTGTCGTCTGCTACAGCATTGCCTGTTGTGCTCTTCAAAATGCATGCACTGGATGGCACCACTCTTTCTGTGCGACAGGCAAAACCCTGCACTAATTACCCAGCCCCAAAGCCATATGAAAGTGCAGTGGTTAGCATGCTCAGCTCCCAACTAGTTGCACATTGCTGCAGAGGAAAAAGTTTGTATCTTCAGTGGCGGTAGTAAAGTTTTTTTCTTCAACCTAAGGCAAAGATGAGGCCGAGACGATGGCCTGCTGATAACAAGATAATGAAGACTTGACGAGGACCGTAGGTTCGGCATAAGAAAAAGGACTGACGAACACGGCAAACCCCAGTTTGGAGTTTTTAACTGCCATTTCATTAAAAATGCACTAATGATAGGATGCTGGATTTTTATCACATAAAAATGCTCTCCCAAGCCTATGTTCTGCAGCGAGTCTTGTTCTTTGTTTCTTTTACAAGAATGCAAGTACTTGCATGGTGTAACTTTCTCCAAAAACATGCTTGAGTGTCAGCTGCTCAATGATGGAGCACATTATAATGTGGCCAGGTCATCTAAAGGACTTTCTGATGAAAAATGAGAGCCTGATATGCTCAAACAGAAGTAAGCACTTTTATTATTCACCAGTCACAGTACCTCAAGAAAGCAAACTCTGAAAATAGTACTTGCACTTTTATTTAGGCACACAAGGATTTGTAAACTTACAAAGCATACAAATGTGAAAGGAACACTTTCAGAGTGCTAGTAACATTTGTATTGCACATCTACTTGGCTAGATGTATCAATTTCTCATAACCACAGTATATGTTAAGAAAAAAAGAAAACTGCGTGGAAAGATAGGAAGGTTTTGAAACTGGTTATGTGAATGCTGTTATTGTTGGCTAAGTGCTGTGTTGCTGCATAGTTATATGGCAAAGATTGACAAGGCATAGTGGTGGCACTTGTATTTGCATCACATAGAGTTTGCATTTTTGTGAAAGCATAAGCAAGCTTCCCCATAATTCAGCACATACATTTAGCACACATCTACATGTCAAGCGCTCATTTTGACATTACCAGCTTGAACTTAATGAAGCTGAACTTCAATGGCAGACATCTTTCTCCCTCAATGTTGTATGGCTCAAATATGCTTAATTTAAGCAATTCAAGTATGATGCCCTGCTGGTCTATGGCGGACTGATGGGGCATGCTGTCTTAGTGGACGCAATTAACTTAAGGTTCCTAAATGGCAAAGAAGACTACCTGGAAACACTGCGCCTGCCTGCCAAGCAATGCATGTTGTCTTCCCAGGGCTATGTGCAGTGGCTGCTACTTAAAGGGCAATAAAGAATATTAAGATGTATCAGTAAATTATGCTTTTGGAATAGCAAAGCCGCAGCTCTTACCATGTCTTATCTTGGCAAGACAGATAAGATGGTAGTGAGGAAAGGATTGGTGGCAGTGCCACCCTAAAATTCTTGCACCAGCTACCTGCGACATCATGAATTTTGATAACATCTGCGCGGATATAGTTAATAGTTGACCAGTAAAGGACTACACTGAATTCTGAAGGAAGAAGACTTAACCTAACAAGTATCAAGAACATCTCTTGCCTAAAATGGTTGAAATGTAAAACAAAAAATGAATTGAAATCCGCGACGCTGCACAGACCATCACTAAGGTTTCAGCACATAATTTAAATAACGGAAGTTTGGTATACCAGTCTAAATGGATTTAATGTTAGTGTCCCTTTAAGAGAAAGCATTACCATAGAGTTTTAAAATATATAAAAATATAGAAATGATCTTGGTCAGCACCCAATGAACCGATTTTCATGAGGTTTGTTGCATTCAAATAACATCTACTGGCTGAACAGAGCAGGTTATTTTTTATTGAGGCCTTGAATTTCTTTTACACAAACTGCCCCCCCCCCCCCCCTCAAAAAAATAAAGCTTGACGTTTACAATATTAATACACACAACTGTCACGATACTGTGAACAACACTCCAAAATATACCACTCGTCTGGATAGGAGCTCGAGGTAACGTTAAGATTTTGTGCGAGTGGTAAATGAATAGATCATATTTGTCTGCTTTTGGACACTAGTAGATACAGTTTACAGAATTACAATATTTATTTTTGGTGCAGAGTCAGAGTTGAAAACTGAACACTTAAATTTTTATCTTTCTGGCAATTTGTTTTTTGCAGTGACCCCAAATTAAAGTTCAACTATAACAGTCAATAGAACTTAAATTTCTCTCTCAACTGCTCTAAATTCCATAACAATCAGGTCAAGAGTTGTCCAAGACAGCGTGTTTGCATTTCACCTGTGTCTGAGGCTTGCTCATAAGTCACCCGACATCGAGTGAGGTGTTGCAGACCAGCAGGACATAGAGAAAAGAGCAGACACAGTTAACTTGGCAACTTTGCCATCAATGGGTTTCCAATTAGCAATGATCACTGGGAAAGGCTGCACCTGCCTGCTACATGATGACTGCTATTTTTCCCAGGGCCATGCACAGTATGTAACTAGGCATCCCTGACTATGTGATACTGAAACTGCAGCAATCATTTATGTTGGATTGCATTCATTGTACACAATGCAAAAGTGTTCAACACTTCAATGCTCTGAACTCTTTAAATACTGTGCTAGGCACAACGCCTACTGATGACTGTATAACAAGAACGTTCTGAATACGACAGTCTTGCAAAGGAAGCAAGTCAATCTCAGTGCACGATTCTGAATTAGTTGGAATTGCTTATCAAACAGGAAATGACATAACCAGTTTGCATTCCAGACAGGAAAATGAAAATTTCAGAGCAAGATAAGCTTGCGAGGTACATCCATTTAATTTTGTGTAAATATACGCACAATTAGAACTAAGACACTGGAATCAGCTATTCAGTAATGGAAAAGAGGAGGTCAATACCCTCACTTCAGCAGCGAGAAAAGGAGGTGGTGCCATAATGGTTTTATAAAACAAAATGGCTTTCTGAACAAAGTTGAACTGACTTTCAAAATTGCCAAAACAATAGTAGCTTAATATCAGACTGCAATACTCTATGCTGTGCACTGTCTTCTGTGCATTGATATTCAGCGATTCCTTCCAAAGTTTAGAAACTTTCTTAAACAGCTTTTTTGTAACAGATAATGTACTTGATAACTTGACTGCACCGACCAATATTTACAAATGAAAGGAGCACTTGAAATATTAACTTGCATAACCTTTAACTGAATATGTCACATGTGGATCTTGTAACCAGACAATGGTATTGCATCGAAAGTGCAAGATCATGATCATGTTGCATTACCATTCACTCAAGGAAACAATGCCATAGCCCTGAAAAGCAACACTACAGTGCAACTTAGATAATGATAAGGTGATAAAAGGGTGATAGGAGTGCACTAACTGCTCATGATTATTTGGACCATATGACCTCGTGGCTAACTAGTTTATCATACAAAATTTCCAGAAAGCAATCTTGAATACTGGAAAAAGAATAAAATGGGCAAGGAAACAAAAGTACAGTAAAGATTATTATTAACAAGGCATAATTTTGTTACAAAGGTAAACAGTGAAGGCAAACAAGAATGAACTTGCAGAAATCAACAGTACAACCTGTTCACAAATGAACAAAAGATTCTGGCCTTGTAAGGCTAGAACACTTGCAACTTGCCAATGACCATTCGTCAGCTTTGAGCCGAAGACTTTAGTGCTCCGTAAGTGAACAATTAATCAGTCAAATGAGAACCCCCCACGCAAGTTTTTGGAATGAGGAAGCCAAAAAAAGGTGAAATTTCGTGATACTTTGCCTGGTTATATAGCTACAAATCGGGAAGTACAGACAGCATATTTGGGATATGAAAGAAATAAGTATTGTATGTATTCCAATAACATCTTTGAGCAGCAGTTTAAGTGTTATAATAAAGAAAAATAACATGGAGGTTCAATGTCCCAAATATTACACAAGAAGAGGCCACTGCTCTTTTGACTAGAGTAGCTGATGCTCACAACCTGTTAAATGTGTTGGCATTAAAATACCAATGCCAAATGTGTTGTCAAAAGTATGCAAGGCAGTTTTCCATAATCCTGCACAGGAACTTTGTAGCCAGTTTTGACCAATGCTGAAGATGGGACAATGAACGTAGAACATAAACACTGCCACAGGCTTCCTTATGTGCAGAACAGGGATGGCCTCTTGCTGGCTAGACTGAGCTGAAAGCCAATAAGGGGCAAGGTGGTGATGTTTGCAGCTATGGAAGATTCGTTCACAACAAGCATCAGCATGCATCAGTGAAACAGCACATGTGTGCGCCAAGGAAACATAAGCAAGCGCACTGCACCTAACCAGAAAAAAAAAAAAAAAACTGCATTGGCATTCATTTCACAGCAACCTTAAAGAATTTGACAGCTCAAAGGGCACATGTGCACACATGACGAGTGGCACACTATGTTGCATGGTGTTTTTACCATAGCCAATCATTTGATGTACTAGCATTCATTATGTGTTAATTCACGCTCTGTGTCCCATTTTTAACACTGAGGCTTGTAGTACATGCAGCTGGAGCTCGAACTCGTCGTCCTATGTACTCCCGTTAATATCAACTATGGCCCAAGACTGTAAAGAGCTGGGAGAACCAGAGTTTCATAACAGTTACAAAACCTCTACGTTGAGCTCAAAGTATTCCTACACACCAACCTGTGCAGGCTAGCAATGCCCCATAATTTAGTGACAAAATGAAATAGTTGATACGCTGTTGCTGTCCACTGCCTGAAACAGAAATTACTAGAAATAAAAAAAAAAAAAAGGAGGTATAGTGGGTGGTTGCAGGGAGGTGTTGGACATGCAAATTGGACATATTTATTGTTTTCATAACTATGCACTTGTAGCACATTTATTTTCTTAAGGTAATCGATGAAGCAGTGCAATTTCGTGGGCACAGCATTTTATAAATAGCTTTCTTTCCCACAGGTGGTGTGACAATTAGCCAAAGCACACCAGCACTTACTGCCAATCAGCATGTTTGAAATGTGAAATATCCGCAACCAGCATGACAGAAGAACTTTGGGAAGCTCTTTCGCTGCACATGTCTGTTTAGAGGCTTGCAGTACCATGAGGGGCAGCAACACTACATAGCTCCAACAACATGTTACGTTGCCTGCACACTTTTGACAAAGAGTGTATGTCACACATGTACAGTGCTCACGGATTGAAACGCGACAGGCAAATTTTGGGTAGAACTCTTTTTCTGTGCAATTACTCAACAGTACCATGCCTTGTTTCTTCGAATCTGGTCACGAAAGGTGACTTGGACTCTGATCTAAGCATAGGAGTCGAGATTGCGCCGATGTCACACAAACTACCGCCCGTGGAAACAAAAGCATGCGCTTTTGTTAGGCCTAAATTGTCGCGTTTCAATCCGTGAGCACTGTACACTGTATCACCTTGCGTCACAGCTCCAAGCCTCGTGTTAGGATACCAACAAAGAAGCATCTGCCAACACGGCAAACAAGGGTTCCAACACAATGTGCAAGAGATGCCACTTCTAAAGAAAAATTATGCCAAGCAATAAACACCACTGGAATAACAGTAATTATTCAGAATAATGTAAAGCTTGCATAGAAAATTGCCAAGTCCAACCACCACACAACTAGAACAAAACAAAAGTAATAAAGTGCAAATACTATCACGTACAAGCTTAATGAGGCAGAGTAAGCAAATATGCTGCAGCACAGAGTAAAATAAGTGCCCAACCTTCTAGAACCGTTAAACTGTGAAGTCCAGCATAAAAAGCAAACATGAAACTCGAATCTGATGCTAACCTAACACTGGTAGTGCAAGTGATGATTTTTTTTTCCCCCCGCTTAGTTTGCCACGTGGCATAACGTCAGTATGAAACTAAATATGATATTTATGGGGAATACACAGTGCGAGTGCTAAACAGTACTCTATATGTGAGGGTAATAAGCTAAATAAGCCTGGTTTGTAAACTTGGCATGTAAAATATACATAAAAAGAAAGGATAAATTTATGGCAAGCATTGTTTTTTATTCACCAAGTAAACAGACAGCAAAACTTCATAACGTTTGGCTAGGTCAAAATGCCTGCCTAACATTTGTGTAACCTTCTTCAGCAAAGTCTGGCTTTCCAGCAAGCTCGGCATTTTTCACTCCAACACTAATAAAACTGCAATGATAATCTGAACTTCAGTAATGAAAGTACACTAGCAAGTCCTGTGATTCTACACAAGTTACAACGCAAATGAGATTCCTACACCAGTAAATAAAGATCACAATTTAGATTCTAGAGAGTCTCCGAAGGAACTAGGCAATTGGAAAAAAATTGTTATATATATCAAGATACTTTCTCCCCCATGCAAGAATGCTTCTAGTGTACAAAGCGTATCACCATCAAAAAACAAAATATTACATAAAAAGGCAGCATCAAAAGCAAGGCCACTTTTTCTTCCGTCAAACCGCACCGATGAAGACTTGATGAACGATGATGAAGACGATCATGAACAGAACAGCTACGTCCTGTAATACTTTACAAGCAAAGAGAAATCACTACTTTATCACTAGTTGTGCCTTTTACAAAGCAAAACTGTCAAGCAGATTCATTCCTCCCATACCAAGATCAAAACGGAGATTGTATTGTAGGTTTGCCAAGCTATGACAACACAAAGCATACACATTCCATCAGATTTCACTAAGCTGACATTTATACATCTCATTGCTGAGTAATGAGTAATTACTGAGTAATGAAGATACAATAGCTGCTGGCATACACATGCTCTGGCTGCACCAAATGCATAGACAAGTCAGGTTTAGTTTTTAGCCCAATTCACAGAGTGATTATGGAGAACTGTCAAGTCGTATCTCAGGTAAAAAAAGGCATAACCTGATAGATGACACATTTAAAGACAGCCTTAGCTGTGACCTCGAATTGTTCAAAAGAAATATACAGGTCTCGATGAAGTCGAAAGAGTGGAGGTCAAGTGTTGTCGTTTCTTAGGCCGTTTCTTAGGCAAGCTCGATGGCAGAAAACAATATAAGCCTGCCTCCCCCCCGCCCTTTGTAACTGTTATACGATGAACATTCGATCCAGCCCAGAATGACAGGTGTTAGCCCAACAAGTGTGGTGTCAATTCAGCATCATTTAGTATTTGCAGCCCATTAGCAGCTGTTCAGAGTCCCAGGAATGATGGAGCAGACAAAATATGGGCTTTCATAGGATGAGATGATTATGTAACGTTGCTTGCATGAGGCACGTGAACACGCTCACAATGCGGCAATGTTGATGACGTGTTTGCACCACGCTGAACTCCAAGCGGAGCCAAGCTCACTCTTAATCGGGACCGAGGGCATGTTTCAGAGAGATATCGGCACACTATGTCGCAGTGACTCAGCTGACCTTGTCCTCTGTGCTTTCACACTGAAGGTTTGAAACGTAAAGCGCCTTGTCTGCAAAGTCCCAGTAGGAAGTCATATGGAATCCCATGTTGCATATCACCACAACGTATTCGCTTGCTGAAAAGAGGGTGTACACTGAAAAGAAAAAAGGGAAAGGAAGCATAAAAAAACATCAACTCTCACTCATCTCATTATGGCTTAAAGAGTACTGTAACTAATGTACAGTGTGAATACACTGCATTAACACAACAATCCGAAGCAAATGTGCACCCTCCCTTAAATGGTTGGCAAAAGGGGCAGCACACTTGCCCGAGGTCATGAAACGGACAGCACTCAAAGAGCCCTTGAATAAACAGTTTTTACCCGTTGTTTATACCTGTAGTCTTTTTATGCACGCAGACTGAAAGCACGTGAGAATTTCTCAATTTAAAATGTACTGCCTGAATTCTTTTGTGTGCACACTGCGTGAATCACTGAATTCCCAACGATCGACAGGCTGTTTTAATAATGATCACTAAGCAGCTCCATCCCAGGAGTGTGGCAGGTCTTCACAGAAGGAAGACAGGACAGTGGTTCGCTCACAACTGAATTACAAATGAATAAAATATAAATTTAAAGAAAATGTTAAAAAAATTATGGGGTTTTACGTGTCAAAACCACCACCTGATAATGAGGCACACCGTAGTGTGGGACTCTGGATTAATTCAGACCACTTGGGGTTCTTTAACATGCACCTAAATCTAAAAGCGCACGGGTGTTCTCTGCATTTTGCCCCCATTGAAACGCGGCCGCTGTGGCCGGGATTCGATCCCGTGACCTCGTGCTCAGCAGCCCAACACCATAACCACTGTGTGCATGCTCATCCTAAACCCTTCAATTATGAACATTGACGAACTAGCCAAACCCGTCATCTTGTTACAGCCAGAGTCTTTAGACATTAGCCACATGCCACTGCAGAACTCCCGAGTGTTAATGTTACTCAGTAATAACATTTAATGTTAAGACAAGGTTTGTCAGTGGCCCTTGGTTGATAACAGCAACCAGGCTCTACCACAGGCTTTCTTTATACCACTGTGACAATCAGTCACAGGAAATGGAGAATTCAATATAGTTGAACTATACAAACACCTCATATGCTCAGCAGCTTTCACAATCACTTCAATGAATGTTATTTGAGCCAGGATGACTCAAATAATGGTCTATACACGTGCAACGAGGCCTGCAACCTTTACTGTTTATATTTCATAGGTACCATAGCAGGCAGGTGTTCAGGAAAACTGCTTGAAAAGTAACCTTGAACAGTCGTCCCACTATGTCAGAGAATGTGAGGCCCTTGCACACAATACAATGCTGTTGGTGGCAATTTGCATTTTACAGTGGGCTATGCTACATAAACATGCTCTAGCCTCATGAACACCTTCAAAAGTCACGTACAACATGCTACGCTTCAAAAGCGATAGTTCAAAAGGATTCTGGAGTACAGGGGGTACAGTTATTGTGACATGAAAATAAAGACTTAGTAGGAGGGAGTAAGAAAGAACAGGACGAGTGCCAATATGTCGCACATCGCACTAACATGTACCCCCAATACTTGAACCAACTCGCCCAGCAACATATTCTACTCGATTCTGGAGTAGTAAGGCAGCAAGTGTCACTACTTTCAAGGGCGGCAAAGGCTGACGAGGTCATCCATTAAAGTGCCTGTCCGATTAATTTCTATCACTAATCGATATCAAACGTTATGCCAAATTTTACTACTATTTGTTAAGCAACACGAGAACAAGGTGAGAGCTGGAGCCAACGTTTCGACAAGTGGACTTGTCGAAACGTTGACTCCAGCTCTCACCTTGTTTTCGTGTTGCTCATCATCTTGAATTTCCATCTCCCGCATTTTCCCTGGATTGCTATTTGTTACATTTTATGGATGCTATGGCCTGTAGAAGGTTTGCAGGAAAACCTCGAAGATTAAGAAACTGCAGTTTTAGGAAAAGACCATTTTTGGACCTTTGCTACTGTCTCTTATTGATTTATTTTTATTTATTTCTTTATTGAGTACCTGCTTCGCCATTCAAGCATTACAGCAGGGAGGGTACAGTTCATATAAACAAACATGCAAAATTACATTCATAAAGCATGGAAGAAATCATCACTTGAACAAATACAGACAGTGTCAGGTGGTAGAGTATTTCAATCTCTTATAGTATGAACACAGAAAGAGTAGCGGAAAGCGCCACCCTTAAAAGGAATCTCACATTTTAAAAATTTGTGATCTCGCCTTTTAGAAACATGTGGGCGGCTGAAAATACAATTCCATAGCTATGCCCACTTAAATGCTAAAATCATGCCCATTTAAATGTCAACAGAGACTACTCACTTCCTGGTTCGCAGCGCGTGGTATGTCGAATGAAAAAGAAGGTACACAGAACAGAGAGGACGACAGACATTGTAGTCAGCTGCTTCTTCACCTTCAAGGAGTATGCTTCCTATGAGAGGGGGGGACAAGAAAAGCAGGCAATAAGCAATTATTACTGATAGAAACACATTCAGTAGCTCCACTTACCAGTCCTGAGAGTGATCGTCTTCGACCAAGGCTTGGCATAACACAGCATAGTATCATGTACATTAGGGAGCACAATATGAACGTTACAAACATCTTTTCATGGATAGCTGAAAATAAAAATTCAGTTTTTAGTGAGATTATGCCCTCTTGTTTTTAACAAAACAGTCTCCTATGCTTTGAAGCAGCAACATGTTGAAAAGAGAAAGTACAGTGTCTACTGATAGCACAGCACAAGCAATAGCAGCTTAATGCAAATGGAACAATGAAACACAAATTTGGCCACTTTTCCAACAAAAATCATTGAAAAAAAAAAAAAATACACCTCCATTCCACCCTGTGAAATTGGATGTACAGCGAAGCCGGTGCGGACGTTAGACAAGTACCATCACCCCAACTGATGTTAGACGATGTTGCACAAGCACCACCAGCACAAGCGACATTAGTCATGTGCGCGAACACATGTGTGGAAGTGCAGCATCCATCCCCATTCTTGCGCAAATGCGTAAAGTACGACTTACACACAACCTGCAGACATTATAGCATCGAATTGTAATTCGAATATATGAGAAAACATGACTCTGTTTCGTGGAAACTCGCACAAAACCTTTCAGCTGCCGTTTCGTTTTTAGGCCCTCCGCCTGGCGCAAGAGCATTTTTGAACTAATTGAATTTCTCGAAGTGAAATGGGGTCAGAAAATTCTTAAAGTACGATTTAAACATAGCCTACAGACATGACTGCATCGGATTGTAATTCGAATATATGAGAAAACATAATTCTGTTGCACGGAAACTCAAACCCAAACCCTTTTTCTAGCTGCCGTTTTTTAGGTTAGCACGCCGCAAGAAATCCCAACCAACTAGAGGTTAACAGCTTCGCTGTAAAAGACATTTTCTGTGAATTTGTCTGCCACACATAAATAATCACAATTGAAGTTCTCTTGGCATGACAATTCAAATGACATTACTCTGGCCATGCTCCTGACAAAAAAAAAAAAAAAAAAGTACAAGGTAGTCTGACAGAGTCTGGTTCAATGCATGTTTCTACTCGCAGACACCTTTCTGTGGCAATGAAGGGAAAGGTACGAAAGCAAAGCTCCTGAAAAAACGTGCTGCATTCTAATTCATGTTAGCTTAAGCTGTGGAAGAGAACATCTTATTTATACAACAAATAACACATACACAACTGAGTGTCAGATTTAAATTATTTTGATGCCTTTCTATTCCATGCTTGAGCAAATGGAAACCGTTGGACGTTGAAGTCGCATTGATTTAGTATCTATTCCAAGAAACCAACAGCCACGGTTCCAAAGGTGCTGTCAAACCGTGCTGAACTACTTGGCACAGTAACATGTGAGCAGAAGCCAGCTTCACACCTATAGCTTTTCTTTCATTGCCACAGAAAGTTGTCTATGAGCATAGTATACCTTAGAAACTAGCAAAGTGTTTGGGTAAAACAAAGCACTTGCCATAATTTTCAGTAGATGTGACATTGGAGAGGCCCAGCAGTGTGAGGATCTCGGCAATGTTTAACCAGAAAGCAATTCGGGCAACATACTGATGCTGGGTGTCAAGCATGTTCTGGTAGTAGCGATGGTACATAGCACTGATGAGAATCCTAGGAGCAGAATGTAGCGCAATCCCAAAGCGCCAAATATAGCGCTGTGGTGTGTGGCCCCCTATCGCTGCACTGACAGACGGAAGATAGTTTGCCACCTGCAGGAATTCAAGAGGGCAGTGTTTACAAAGAAGCACAGATTTTTTTTTTTTTTTTTTCTGCAGCTGTATTCCCCCCTGGAATGAAAAATTTCAGCTTTTCTCTTTCGACAGCAGTCTCGCATAGCTTGTCTACTTCCTCGTTTGGTGTATGAAGTTCACGATGCCATCCTCAAAATATTTTTGTTTGCATAATGTTAACACATTCAATGTGTGATCCTCCACACAGCAGTGCATAACATCTGTTGCGATGCCATTTTGTTTCTGCCAACTGTCACGTAAAATCAATCAATTGCGAAACAAAAATTCCTCATGTATCACTTAAACTTTAACATGGTAACCATGATAGGTAAAACAATATTACATGCAGTAGGACTCAGTGCATCACTTGTGGCAAACATTTGCAGCGACACACAAACAATCTGCTGATGACTGCCTGAAGTAGCCTTGCTTTGTATTTAGCTAACCTGTTTGACACAAAGGTACTTTGGTCTGGCACTGGCCCAAGCCTAAGACAAGGAGAGCCAGGTGGCCTGAGCCTGGCCTGTGCTGCATACAAGCTCTCAGTAGATGTGTGCCCATGCAGATGTGTCCACAGGCTCAATGTTTGTCTTAGCCAAGGAGTTGCCATGCAGCAACCAGCTTCCCACATGCTATCTTGTGCAACCATTGTTGTTGCTCAACAGCCCTCTGCAACTTTTATCGAAATATATCTCTGGCAAAACTGAGGATTCACAGTAGTGACAAAGCATTTCCACTTTGGCAAATGCCTTTTCACCTACTTCTGCTAATTCGATGAATTGAAAGCTACGAGAGATGTTCTCTCGTACTCACAATGGAGAAAGACATAGTGAAGTCAATGGAAGAACACAGCCCCACCACTGCAAACACAGTACGGAAATGCTTACAATAGCTTTTGCTGCAAGGCCCTCCTAATGGCCCTCCCTCCGCTTGCCCACAAATTTCTTTTGTCGCATCCACTTCTGCTTAGCTTCCAGGAAATTATCATTCCACAATACACCAAGTTTCATACTCAAGCTCGTAGTAAACAAGCTAATGCAGCAGAACATTACAAATTAGCACAGTTAATTTCAGTAATATGGAATCTTTTATTCTGTTCCAATGTCTATTTACTCCAAACCCAGTCACTGTTATAGGACACTCAGCCAAACACAGCAAGATGACTCGCAGGATCCCTTATCTGCTGTCTCACTGTAACAGAGTAATTCTAAAAAAGATTTGATTTTTGCACGTACTGAAGTCAGCTGGTGCAGTAATGCAGGAAAGCTAACGCTGATGTTTGACCTTTTTCTTTATCTGGCTGACCTTTTGTTCTGTTCTGATTAGACTGCAATATTCATGAACGAAAACATACCTATGGAGTAGACAAACTTTTCAAAGAGGTTGCATTGCTTACAGCACGTAAGCAATGCTGGTTACGAGAAGCACAGCAATGGTTTCACAGCATCTTGCTTCCTCAAACAAGACTGGAAGTATTCTAATTACTGTACACTTGGAGGTCATTTCTAAAATTGCATCAATCTTCTGAGCACATGTCCACTTACAAAATGAAAAAAAAAAAAAAAAAGCACTTAACTTTTACACATGAACCTTTGTGTCCTAATTATGTCTTTTGAGCAAAAAACTCAAAGCACTGAGGTTTCTGTGACAGATCGCAAGCTGCACAGAAATGGTACACTTGCTATAATACAAACTCATAAGAACAACAGATTTGTGTTTCAATTATTTAAATTTTATTAAAATATACTCCCTAACCAAAGTATGGGTTATTAACACATTTGATTTCAAATTCCAGCTATTCTGTTCTTGCCCCTTCACTTCACAGTGCATTAAACGTAGTACCTTGACTGTACTATAAATAAATAAATAAATAAATAAATAAATAAATAATAATAAATAAATAAATAAATAAATAAATACACGCCTTCACTTTGCTGCTGAAAAAACAGCCTGTGAAATAATTTTTTAACCTTACTTTCTTTCACATGTTTACATTCCAAAGCAGAACGAAAATATCAAGTTTTACTCCGCTGCTATACCCGGAAAATAGATCAGAATACTACAGCAGCCAGGCTGCGAGTTGGTAGCAGATTAATACGAATGTCACAGTCGGAGGATGCGACGGAAAGACGACCCAGTTGACAATTTTCCGCTTGTTCAACTCTGTTGATTGATGACGTAAGCACGTAACTTTCTTTCTTCGTGCCATCTGCGCGGTACGTGTCCTCCATTGCGGAAAAAAGAAAAGAAGGGACATAAAACAAAGGGAACGAAGCGGACACAACAGTTAACACCTATCCTCAAAACAATCGTAGAACGCCAGCAAAAAGAAACCATAGAGGGGCTAGTGCGTAAAGTGCAGCAGCACTAGTGACTGTAGTTGAGGCCCTTCCACACACGATTATATTTATTTCGACCTTCGAACCGGGAATTTGTGTATGTAGTCTGTACGAGACATTAAACGTTCAAACAAAGGAAAACACGCGTGTACGCCGAAGAAGGAGGGACCAGTGAATTATGCAAAAGGTATACGCGTACCCCACAGTGCGTCGACGTGACTGAAGAAAAGTTGTACAGCAGCGACCACAGGACACAGAAGACAAACGAAGTGAAGGGAAGCAACACGGTAACCACTGCCAATATCCGAAACGGTATGCGGAGAAGTTCCGCCGGCCGGGCCATTGTCGGTGCCATCGGAATGTCTAGCAACACAGGCGTGCTAAACAGCTTCCTTGACGAGTCCAGCGCTTGGGTTTAGTTGCTGCGCCGCGAAAGAACTGTCGATATTGGGCATATTGCGGAGCTGTTGGCTTTTGTGGCTAAAATTTTGGCGCTGCTACACAGACAACATTGCGGAACCAGCGGACAGAGCCACAGAGCGGTGAAGGACGTGCATTCACAGCCACCAATGCGAACTTTTTTTTTCTTTGCTTTTTTCTTTGACGAACTTCCCTTTTTTGAAACGCTACACTGATAGTACCCTAGTTGGATTTCTAGTTAGCGCTGATCATGTTACCATAAAGTTTTTTTTTTTTTCAAAATATCCTTCTTGCGTTGAATTTCTTTCCTCTTCGTTAATTTTTGAAAAGATGCGGCATGCTGGGATATCTATTAACGATGTCGTGTTGTTACGCTCGGCGCAGTTTGGGCAGTGCAGTGGAATTTAGGAGAAATTTATCAATTATGATGTCTCGGGAAAGTGAATATACAATACTGGCGAATGCGCGAATGAAGCGTTCATCCGCACGCGTTGTAGGCTGAAGCTCGCGCAGTCGGCGAGTGAGTTTTCCGAATCGTTCGGTACATTCGGCATCTCCGCATATTGGAGATTGTGATTAGAGGTGTCTTCGTCCTTGTTTACGTGTGCTGTCCACTCGGCGCCGTGCTTCGCACTTGGTTATGAGGCCCGTGCCCGGGGACAGGCTTTTGCTGCGACGGATGTGGTACCGCGGACTTGCAGCCGTCTAGAAAGCGCGGCACATAATCGCGCCCTACTGCACCTGTCAACATGTCGACAGTCATGAAGCTCTCCCCGCACGATAGGAAAGAACTGGACAAGTTCACCCTGTTCTTGGCCTGCAAGTCTGTTCAAGTGATCGTGCAGTCTCGCTTCGGCGTAAAGCAAAAAACGAAATCTAAGCCACACGCCTCGTTGTCGGACTGGGTAAGCGTGCCTTTTCCTACAACGCGACCCTAACGTCACGCGGAAGCGGCGACCTTCGAGGCTGCCTGCAAGCCTGGCATATCGCGATCTTTGTGTCGTGTTTTGCCCACAAGTCAGTACGCAACTATTCTATTGGCGGTGACACTAACGAAGGGCAAGTGACAGCGCTGCTGCGCTTTGCCAACCTTGCGCAAACCGGCAGGCAGCTTTGATGCGGCCCGCTTTTACGCATCTCAAAACAGTCGTTTGCACCGTGACACGCTTTGGAACGTGAACACGTGTGTTACTATTTCTTGCCGTATGTTTTAATTTGGATACAGGAAGTTCATATGCACTTAGCGTATTTGTTGTTGGTGTTATTTCTTTACTTCTTTCTATACTACAATTCTTAGCGCCGCTGAAGATATTTATCTGTTTCACTAGTGAGTGCCGAGCAAAAGAGCTTTAAAGAGCGTGGTTTCGTGAAGGCATTTTATAGCATGCTGTTTCACAACGCGTTATCTTCACGCGAGGAACTTTTCAGCTGTTGTGACCTGACAGTAGAGTATTGGCAATGTTTAAGTACGAGCATCGTACTAGATAGAGCCTGCCGCAAAAGCGGCACACTCGCCCTGCAATGCACTTGTAAAACAACGTGTCTAAAGGTTCATAGAACATCACAGAAATAACAACCATTAGTGTTCGGACATGCGTGCATGTTCGCTTTTTATTTCAACTGCTGCTGCTTACTAAGCATGTCAATAAACTGGCAACGTGAAATGCGCGTTCTGTGATTATCTTTTGCTCTGTGCTACAGCTAGGCCAACTAAATCTGTGGTGATGGTGCAAAAGAACATTTTAATCAGTCTATTAGATTTACACTCTAAAATAATTTTTGCACCCTTTTGCCTTTATCTTGTCCCTCAACAATAATAATCGTCATCAATCTTGCACAAGGTTCCCTCTCTCATGCTGTGTACGTGGTACTTTCCTTTTAGGAATGACATGAACATAGTGAGCCCTGAGTGTTCGGTAAATAAACTGCATGCGTGATCATAGTTGTGGGACAAGACAGGCCTTAAAGGGTGTGAAGTTTTGTTTAGAGTGTAGCTGTTATTGTGTAAAGCATAATGTGTAAGTTAAGATACTCAATCCTTGCTGCTCCAAAATTTAGGCCAGGGCATTGCATGACAAGATTTGAGTATCGGGAGAGCGTGAGATGAACAAGCCTGGCACTGTTTCAATTTTTTGGGATCTCTTCTGAAGCTGTGCTTGAAAATCATGATGATTTACTTATTTATCAAGATATTCAGCTTTTTTTATAGTGTGTCAGTGAGAGATGCAAGCTACAGTCACACATACAGCACCAGTCAGATAGTCACTCTTAAACACAATTAGCTTAAACACATCTTGGAGCAATACTACAAACGGAATTTGACATATTTGCGATGAGATTTTTAACTTCAGTCAGCAGTGACAGTATTGGGGAGAGAAGTGATGTCTTGAACAGGACCAGAATTATGATGGTTTTCTTTTAACTTGTAGCATGACATACGTACAGTTACCCACAAGCTCGTGTTTAAAATATGACAAGTTTAAGCAGCTATGGTATAACTAAGGTAAGTACAATTAAACCTGACTGGGGCATGCCCTCTGTGGAGCCGTACACAGACAACTAGGTTCAGCAAAAGTGCATAATATAGTACTTTTGTAGCCTAGGCATGAATTTGTCTGTGAGAGCACTGTACTACAGCTGTTTCAGCTTTTAAAGGCTGCTAATAAGTTCTGGATTTCCCAGCAACTGTGGTCTGTTTACTTTATTGGCTTACTGGCATACGCAATAGAAAAAGCATAACCCTAGAATTTCATGCTCGTTGATTGTGCACTGGCAGCTTATTGAGTGCATATAATTATTTTTAAACTTGTTCCAATAGAAGCTTTTGATGACACAGTGCTTTAATTTTGGTTCAGTGTTTCATAAACAAATGCCTGCAATTGAGCATAGATTTAGAAGTAAAAAGCAACGTGGCCCCTAATGCACCCATTTTCTTGATATGTTAAACAGGAAGGCTCAGTGCAGAAACAAATTGTAACTCAGTGCAGAAAACAAATAAGCTCAAAATATCCTAAGGCATTTTCACTTCACCTAATCTTTGCAGTTTACCTCTCCGGAATTTCCCAAGCTTATGAATTTTGGTTTCTTTTATAATTTTACAAATGTTGCATTATGTCTCGCAATCAATTCTGTTTGCGAGAATGTTTTAAAGCTCTTGAAAGATTTGCGGGGTAAGATTGCAAAAAAAAAATGCATACAGAAAACGAAATTGTGATGGTACCCGCGCCAGCCTCTTGTGGCAGGGCAAGGTGCCATATAAACCAGAGAGTACTTGCTCTTAGAAAGTCTATTCCGAAAAGTTACGTAGAGAGGTGAAATAAGCAACAGCAAAGTCGCTGCCAAAATCACTATAATCTATAAACAATGCGTCGCTTGTTAGTATCTGCTGTTGCAAGTTTGCTGCATCTAAAGGTAAACGATTGTTAATAAAGTGCGCATGTGTCAGTGTCTCCCCTTGTCATGTTCATGGGATTTTTTACTAATTTTAATGTTCTTAAGTTGGCAGGTATGAAATTATAAAGCAGCTTGCCCCACCATATAAAAAAAACTGCAGAACTTAATGGCCCTGTGTTGTGAAGTATTTGGTCACAAAATTATTAGGTTTCACAGTAATCTGTAACGTAAGTGCCTGCTCTAGATTTCAACCCAATTTTTATCAATCAAGGATGAGTTTAATTTGAAGCATGCCTTACCATAGTAGATCAGTGCACACATATTGCATGACCTTACTCCTCTGATATTTTGGGCAGTTGCTTGGACCAACAGTGATGCTACAGGAACGGTTGGAGAATTTTGTGAAAAGTGGTGTTAATGTGTTTTAGATAATTCGTATTCTATGCATGGAATAGACAAAACATGAAAAATGATACAACAGAACTATGCACCTTAAAGTGACATAAATTGGAGAAGCGTGGTGTACTGAATGGAGGGATGAAGTTGGAAGCTTCAAGCGGGAAAAAATATGAGCCTGGTGTAGCGAGAGAACTCATTGAAAGATGGTGATGCATCCACAGAATTTAATAACTTGCATTGCCTAGCAGAAATTTTCTTGGAGCCTACAGATAATTACAAGGTATGTGGAGGGATTGTCTTGATGTCATTTCGAAAGACGCTCCCTGCCTTCCTCTCCCACGCACAGCAACGTTATGCGTGACTGCTAAAAAGACAACCCTGCAGAGGCCAAGTTTGCCTGTCAAGTCTTGGTTGTGTTTTGTACCTCTCCCACAAAACTGCACGTTCCCAGAATCGCCACGCTGCCTTGTAGGCAAAGGTGGGGATGCAACATGCAAGAAGGAAAATTCAGTTAGCCGGTGTATGTGTGCAAATGGGTACTAGGATTATACATGGCGACTTTCAAATTTTTTTTGACGCAGTTCATTTGTGGTGCTTTTCATGCCTTACAGTTCTAAGTTGGCCCTGTTCGTTAAATTTTCAACCTCTGACATTGCTTTACCTTATGTGTATGATAACACCGTTTTATCCAATTGTTAAATTGTGACTCACGTGGAGTGCTTGACGAGTCACCTTCATTGCATGCGACAACCCATCACTGCATGTTGTTAGGCTGCATACTTCTGCCACTATTCCATTGGTGGATTAGCCTTCCCTGAGAGCCAGCTCATAGTGAAGCCTCTGCATCACTTTAATGTCAACTTTCTTTCATTGCAAAAATTTACTCATAGTGGTACTCCCTGTAACCAAGGAAAAAATTTGGTCTTTTGCAGACATTTTGCAATGGTAAGAGGTGTACCAGAGAGCTGGAAGAATGCCAACATTATACTAATTCATAAGAAGGGAGACATTAAAGAATTATAGGCCCATTAGCTTGCTTTCAGTATTGTGTAAAATATTCACCAAGATAATTTCTAATAGAATCAGGGCAACAGTTGACTTCAGTCAACGAAGAGAACAGACTGGCTTCAGGAAGGGATATTCTACAATGGATCACATCCATGTCAACAATCACGTAATTGAGAAATCTGTCTAGTACAGTCAACGTCTCTATTTCTTTCATAGATTATAATAAGGCATTTGATTCAGTAGAGGTACCAGCCGTCATAGAGTCATTGCTTAATCAAGGCATACAGAAGACATATGTGAATATCTTAGGAAATATCTACTAAGATTCCACAGCTACCTTGGTTCTCCACAAGAAAAGTAGAAAGTTGCCTATCAAGAGAGGGGTCAGGCAAGGAGACTCAATCTCTCCAATGCTATTCACGGCATGCTTAGCAGAAGTATTCAAGCTATTAGACAACAACGGCAAATATCTCAGCAACCTTCAGTTTGCAGATGACATTGTCCTATTCAGCAACACTGACAATGAATCGCAACAAATGATTGAGGTCCTTAACTGAGGAAGTGTAAATGTAGGGTTGAAGATTAATATGCAGAAGACAAAGATAATGTTCAATAGCCTGGCAAGGGAACAGGAATTCAGGATTGCCAGTCAGCCTCTAGAGTCTGTACAGGAGTATGTTTACCTAGGTCAGTTACTCACAGGGGACCCTGATCATGAGAAGGAAATTTTCAGAATAAAAATGGGCTGGAGTGCATACGGCAGGCATTACCAAATACTAGCTGGGATCTTACCACTTTCGTTGAAAAGAAAAGTGTACAGTCATTGAATTCTACCGGTACTACCATATGGGGTAAAACTTGGAGAAAGAAGCTCAAGGACAAGTTAAGGACCACGCAAAGATCGATGGAACAAAAAATGTTAGGTGTAATGTTAAGAGGCAGGAAGAGAGCTGTGTGGTTCTGAGAACAAATGGGGATAACCAATATTCTATTTGACATTAAGACAAAAAAAAAATGGAGCTGGGCAGGACATGTAATGTGTTGGGTAGATAACCGGTAGACCATTAGAGTTACAGAGTGGCTGCCAAGGGAAGGGAAGTGCAGTCGAGGACGGCAGAAAGCTCGGTGGGGTGATGAAATTAAGAAATTTGCAAGCGCAAGTTGGAATCAGCTAGCGCAAGACAGGGGTAATTGGAAATCGCAGGGAGAGGCCTTTGTCCTGCAGTGGACATAAAAATAGGCTAAAGATGATGATGAAGAGGTGTCTAGTGCCGTGCCAGCATTCTTTAAGTTTAGCATGGGAAACTCACTGTATGTAAAATGCTTGCATAGGCGGTGAATTTGTATGCATTACATTAGAGAGGCCTGTGCTCAACCAAATTTTGAACTCGAGGAGATGTTGTGCTAACGTAGTGGAGAACTTTTGACTGGGCAGCGAACCTTGTCTGGAGTTTTTACAAATGGTCTACAGCGTCTTGTATATCAACTGTGGCCCCTAATAGGCACATTACTCTGTTTCTGGGTTCTCTCGTGTTCTGCTGCAGGCTGCTTGGACAAGTTGCAGTTTTCTACTCTCATCTTTATGTAGACTGTGTCACTGTATTTTGATCCAGACACCATTAATGAACTTAGTCATCACCTGTCTTCAGGAGCTAAGCTAGCATTTCTCATCAGAGGAAGGAGCGCTAGAAAATAGTCCAAAGACAATTCAAATGCACAAAAAATGTGCTTTGTGCGGTGCATCAGCAAAGTGGTTCCATCCTGTGGCCATTTAAATATGTGTATGGCCACTCCTGGTCTATGTGTACGAGTTGCGCGATTTACTAGCCATGTGCTGAAGTCAAGCGGTGCATTTTGTTTTTGTGCCAGCAGTTCAACTTGGACATACCAGACCTGCCCGAGATCCAGACACGAGTGAATGAAGCCATGGCCGGCCAGATACCCGAGCCAGGCGGGCCCAGCCTCTGTACGCAGATTTCACTTCAGACTGTCGACGGGGACACTCTGGTGCTGGAGGTGTGGCAGCTCTCCGTGAGCAATGTCTGCGACTCTTCCGTCCGGGCCATCTACACAGTCTACAACCGCATGAGTCTCCTACTAAAATCGCTCATCACCATCACGCGTGTGACGCCAGCGTACAGGCTGTCACATAACCAAAGTCGTGACTCCTACATCATCTGCTTCAATGTCTACATGGGAGAGCCACAGGTGCGTGCTAGAAGTCTTTCTGCTTTGATTCTGGTTCTCACGAAGACATTTCAACCAGTCCCACACACACCATTCAGTTGACCTAACAACAGATAGGCTGCTGACAATGTGATTGAGTGACTATTGGCAAAGGTGATGCATTTGACTGATATTTTGCTATATGTAGATTTTATTTAGGACTGTGTAGAACAAAACATGAAAGTGTGTGTGTGCGTGCGCGTGTGTGCGTCGTCTATACTTTCGTCTTGGATAATATTTTACTTGATTTATGGTATTCTAAGCCTGTGATTACCTGAGCAAAAAGTCGTCACTAGGAGTTTAAGTCAACAAATGCAGGCTGAACAGATGCAAACGGAAGCTTTTGGACCACTGTGAAAGAGAGCAATAAGAGAACGAAATTGTCCTCTTGCTTGGGTGCACAGCTTTTGTTTATAAGGCTAACTTTGTTGCCTGGGCGTCTGTGCAGACTGCACCTCACAGTGCCTGGCCAGACACTTAGGCTACAAAGGATTTAAGCAGTTTCCTAGCTTGCCTCATGAAAATTTAAGTATATGCATGCACATGCATACATATACAGGCATGACAGGTCTTGCTAATGTATAACCCTGTAATATCAGATAACTTTGGCCAAGCTAGAAATTTATTGTATCAGGATCTTTATCATTAGGAGATTTGTTTAAAAAATTTAAGGCAGATCCAATGCACATTGTTGGAATCTACATACAGCCAAGTTTTGTTCAAATGCATAAAGAGGGCTGAAACATGTGTTAGTTTCTGTGTTATTGCAATGTCTGTGCGAGGTGATTCCGAAGGCCTTCTCCCAAACCACATCATCCACGTTACAAGCTGTCCAAACACAGCCCCTTCGCATCTGATTGGGTATGCACGCATGTGCTCTCTCTCACATGCACTGTGCAATGGGACACATGTGGCGATAATCTCAAAGAGCTAGTTGGCGTTGGCACGATAGAAGTATATGTGCGATTGTGGCGTAATGGTTAGAGCATCGAGCTGTTGTGTTTGGGGACCGAGGTTCAATCCCACCATCAAGCAGATAAACTTCAAAACAGCACTGAAGGAGCACGAATGAAAGTAAGAATTTGATATTTTTAGTGTATATACTGAGAGTAAAAAAGAAGAAAGAAAAAAGCGGAAATATACAGAATATGCACCTTGTTCCTAGTTCCCAACTTTTGTAAGTCAGATCACGCAAAAAAATTACTGTGAAGTTTTGTTGGTGCCAATGCAATACCATGCTATGTTGGAAAGCAGTAGTTTTGTAAATGTGAAAACGGGTAAGTTCCTATTCTACAGGGAGTATTTGTTTTTACTCATTGCAGCAGGCACCTGGCTTGTTTTTTACTGCATTCTTTCGGCTCGCGAAGCAATGGTGGTCAGGTCAGCGAGCATGCAGAAGCTTCCTCTTACTTGATTATTGCATTCGATTAGCTTTTCTGTGCAAGCAAGGTGGTCTAGTGTGCTTTCAACTGGTGCTGGAGCCTCCTCATGCTTTGTTCAGTTCCTGTAGAGTGCTGTAGAATAGTGAGGAGTTTTGCACAAGATTGTACAGTAATGAATAAGGGCACTTGCACAGGTGGTGTTTGGAATATAAGAGATTAGACTACAAGAGATTAGATTATAAGAGATTAGAGTCAAGCTTCTGTCGAATGTCGGTCTGAAGTCAACTTTGTACTCTTGTGTGAGTGAAAAGCCCACACGAAGGGAAGAATTGCTCGTAATGATTTCTATGTGCATTGTTCTAGTGTTGATGGATAAAAGCAACCCATGGTAGGAAAAATAAAGTTGCACGTGATATTATCGAACACAATTATCAAAATAACATGCACTCATGAGCATGTACCATTGTTTGAGGCATCTATAAAACACCCTGTACCTCAGATCGAAAAATTGACTCAGCAGAAGCTCCTGTTTCTTCACTGCTTCTGCATTTAAAGATTAGGTTGCCAAGTGGACCAAAGTGCAAATTTTGCGTCTTTTTATCGAGGAAGGCCTAGGAACACTAGTGGCTAATTTGGCCGATACCTCCAGCCAATGTTTTATTTTTCCAGACTTCTCAATCTCCCCAAAATTGTCAAATCTAACAAATAGTTAAAGTTCAGTCATTATTTCAGACGTTGTATTATGTTGCTAGTATACGAATTCCAACAGAAATGTTTACCAGCCCGCAGAAAAACTGTCGATCAAATTGATCGATTTCTATAGGCGCGGTAAAGAAAGAGTTAAGTGCGAGTTATTTGACAAGACAGCAGTAGCAGCCACGGTTGGGAGGGTTAGCGAAGTAAGCTTCACCTTTAGAACCACCGTGGTAGTTTAGTGGCTATGGCATTGCGCTGCTAAGCAGCTGTGGCATCCCGGCTGCAGTGGTCGTGTTCTCATGGGGACGGAATGCAAAAATGTTTGCGTACCATGCATTGAATGCACATTAAAGAACCCCATGTGGTCAAAATTAATCCACAGTTCCCCACTACTATGGGCACCTTAATCGGATCCTAATTTGGTACTTCAGATATTTCATTACAAAAGCCATACCACAGCCACCAAGGTTGCTTCTATAATGAATTGAAGGTTCATTTAATGTAGCCATTGACCAAAAGCATGGATGACGGTGCCAGCGGGC
This sequence comes from Dermacentor silvarum, assembly GCF_013339745.2. NCBI lineage: Eukaryota > Metazoa > Arthropoda > Arachnida > Ixodida > Ixodidae > Dermacentor > Dermacentor silvarum. The sequence continues at coordinate 14,706,925 of NC_051157.2, forward strand.
CTAGTTATTTTTTTCTTTGATCTGTCGTTTTTTTTCGTCATCATAGATAAACGTAACTGATGTTGTTTGATTTTGTTAATTTGTTCTGGCACATATTCATCTCTTCTCTCTGCCTGGCTGCTTTGCGAAATGCAGCTAGACCTGTTGGGCGAGGACTACAAGCGAGTGCAGGTGGGCCAAGTGGGAACACCCACGGGCACGCTGACCCTGGGAGTGGTCTACCGCACCAAGATGACCATCTCCCCTCAGCAGGCTGTTAACCAGACCCACCCTGCCATGATGCTTAAGAGCGACTACTTCAAGCCAGACCTCAGTCCTCGAGGAATGCGGATGCGGCCTAGGTATGCGCGACCATGGCACAGGCATTTTGTACTTATCTTTGAGCCGATAACATATTGCAGGCAAACTGATTTATAAAGAGCTGCAGGTCATGGGAAAATTTGCTTTAATTCCGGTAGTTATGGTAGTAATTGTACTACGTCTGACTCAGTCAATCCGTACCAATAACCATTCCAGTGGTAACCTGACATAGGTGAACCTGTGCATAGCAATTTTTTTAAATTTTCTACCGTATTTACTTGCATAATGCTCACACTTTCTTTCGCAATAAATTGGTGCGAAGTTCGGAAGTGGGGATAATTATGTGGAAAATTTTGCCAGTAGAATGTTCTAGGTGCTAAAAATAAAAATTTTAAATAAAGTGCTTGTAAATCGGGGATTCTCATGGCAGCCACTGTAAACTCAAACAAAAAATTACTTCCAAACAGCACTTACCTTTGTGATAGCAGAACAGGTTCTACTCAAGCAGGAACTGCAAAGGCTCTATATTTGTAGCTGAACCTTGAGTGACTAAGTTAATAAAGTGACTCTGGCCTTACCTATACAGAGTCGCTGTCAGCACTGGTGAAACAAGCAGACAACTGTCTTGGTAGCAATTTACGAGGGTGCGATGATTACTTGAGGGGAAAAAAGATTGTTTTTGATGGCCAACTTGTGAGTAAATGTAGTATGCTTTGGCCATCTTATAAGGGTAGGTAACTGTTGAAATTGTGCAGTGAGAGAGTGGTGGAGATCAAAGATCATACCTCACATTTATCGAAGCAAAAAAGGTTTTTATCTTGCAAGTGGGAAATTTTGTTTTCAAAGCTGCACAGAAAGTCAGGAAAGTAATGGTTTATTGCTCCATTCCACGTGACCTCACATCAATGTTACACATTGAAGCTATAACAGAGTGTTGATTGCACACAGTCTAAAGCTTTTCTCTTTTGTCATCGTGCTTTTAGGCAGCCGAGATTGTATGTGCACAAACCAGCATTCCCTCAATATGTTTTGACATTGTGTGTAGGTAGGAGGTGTGAGACAGCATCGCTGCATACACTTAATCACTTCCGGTATTGCTCAAAGTTATATTCAGAATTCACTTTTCCTCCTCTAGTCTTATGTGTGAAAGTGCTTGAAGTGCAGTTCCTTGTGGACAGAGCTTCAGTTAAAGTTATGTGCTTTAGTAAATCCAAGACAACGTTTTCACAACTCCTGCTTCAACAAAATCTTAAGTTAAAAAGGAAGTGTGCTATTGAAGCGGCAAGAAAAAGCATGAGCTCCATTTTATGCAGAGTCATTCATTGCTGGTTTTACTTATCTGGTATGTTGCCTCTATTCTTGAAGGGACATAAAAAAGAAACATTGAGTTTAGGTGGGTAGACAGGTAGAGCATTGTTTCAAAAGGTGTTTATTTCTTCGGTGAACGAAGGTTGGTTAATAGTGGAGAAGATGAATTTCAAACTTACATATAAAAAAATGAGCCCGAACCAGTGCATTCATGACAGCAATGTGACAACACAAATTTCATGGTGCCTCTATTGTGTACGGAAGGTTTTGCAGAAGTTGCCATGCTAGGTCTTTGCTTACTTTAGAATGCAGTGTAATCTTTGTAACTTTTTTATACTGATAATTAATCAGTCCCAAGCAGATAGTACTGCCAAAACCCATGACTCCATGGGGAGCTGGTGCGGGAGGGACCAGGTAGCATTGCCACCCATCTTGCATCTTCGCATCCTTTCTGACTTACCTAGGTAGTGCTGACCTGTGGTACCCCAGAAGTGTTATGCACCAATCTAGCTTAGCTTGACATTTTTCTCTAGTGTCCCATAAAAGGGGATGTGGAACACTAAATCAGTTAAGACTGATAAAATATTCCTTCAAAACAAGTTTAGTTCATTTTGTGATAATATGTTGGTTATTAAAAGAGAAGCTGAAGGCCAGTCTCATTTTTTGAATTTTGCACTGAAACTCGGGTTTCAGTATGCCAGTGTGAATGAATTTCAAATATTTAGGCTGTTTCACGCTGTGTAAAATTTATTGAAGCTTGCCAAGTTCATTCTTTGGCTCCTTTAGGATACTATGTGGTCCATCTTTACCAATAAACAAATTAACTTGGCCCGAGCCGACATCATCAAAATCTTTGACTTCATGGCAAGCTGGTGCAGGAATTTCAAGGTGGCAGTGCCACCTGTGTTTTTTTTTTATCTTACCAAGCCCCTTCTCACTGTAAAAGTGGCCTTAATGGTATTTTACAAGGGTAATGTACTAATATAGCTGAACTTATTTTTCTTTTTAGTGTCCCTATAAGCATAATTTCTTGAAGCATATCACTGGTCCCCACCAGTGAATAGCACAGCAGGTTCCAGTTCGTCGTTGAAAAAAGTGTTGTCAGGCACACTGCATTTTCTGTATGGGAACTGTTTGTGCCGTTTTAGTTTTTGGTATAACAACTTACCGTTTTTACATGGGGAAGGTCCTGTACTTTCCTTTTTTCCCCCGTATTTTTACAGGGTGTGGGCCTTACACAAAACAGGCTTAAGGCTATAAGGCTACACAAGGCTTGTGGGCATAAACTCCGATATTCTTCAAAATTTTCGCTTTGGGTCTATATGGGAGTGGGCCTTACACGAGTAAATACGGTAGACAACTGATCATTGCTTTACCTCATGAGACTTTGCTACCATTCTATCATTGGTATTAAACATCGCATCTGCCAACATTACCTAAGGGAGCGCCAGTGGTCATTGGAAGCAGTTGTGTGTTTTAATGAAATGAAAGTGTTAATTATATGTTTCCTTTAGATTGTATGTAAAAGAAACAAAGTAGAAAAAAATGTCTCTTGACCACTTTTGTCTTGCAGTGACTGCTGGCTCTTTGGTATTTGCGCTTTAAGGGGCTCTACAACCTCTCTTTCGACGTAGTGGTTTCTTAGCAGTCCTTTCCGCTGCCTGTACCGTTTTGTTGCATAAGCACACTCATTCAGGGCCACTGCACCACATGTATATCAGTAATGTGCAGCCATTTGTAAGCATGCTTTTCTAAAATTTTAATTTTCTGCCTGTCTGTCAGTGACATGCACTGCCAAAATGTACAGCATTTGTATAAAGAAATGGAGCCACTGTGGGCATGGCTGTAGCTGGCCCTGTGACACCTTGACATCCTCCTGGTGCATCTGCTCTGCTTGAAACCACTCTGGACAGGGAGCTCGAACTCTTGTCCTCACCCTTCGGAGCTTTCGAGAGTCAGAAGTTTTGCAAATATGATGTGACACAGCCAGGACTTCGGGGCATTCATGCTTCTGGTGGCTACGTTTCTTTTGATGAAGACCTGTACGAGCACTACCACTCGTGGGGGCTCTCGGTATTCAGTGACAGGATGACATGAATCTAGGTGCCACAGGCGGGTGGACAGATAATCACGAAGAGAAATATGAAAGTATGAACTGTAGTCAGCTAAGTCCTGCGGACCACTACCTGCTGGTAGAGCAGTGGCTATGGTGTGCTGCTGAGCTGAAGGTCGCAGGTTTGATCCGGGCCCCAGCAGCCACATGTCAATGGGGGGTGAAATGCAAGAATGTTCATGTACTGAGGTTTAAGTGCATGTTAAAGAACCCCAGATAGTCAAAATTAATCCAGAGGCCTCACTACAGCGTGCCTCATAATCAGATTGTGGTTTTGGCAGAGAAAACCTCAGAATTTAATTTAATTTAATCTTGTAGAGCCCCTTTATCCCCATCCTCAAGCAGTCTCCTGATGTCCATTTTCTTGAAAGGCTTTTTCAAAACTTGCCTTTGTTTGCCTCAGTGTTCACATTGACTGCACCGGATTGAGCATGAGAGGAGGTGTCTGTTCATTACGTGTGCCCCACCATACTCTTGCCAGTCCTGGTTGATTTGCCTGACCGCCTCTCTGCCCCATGTCTTTCTCTCTTTCTTCTTCTTCTTCTCATCCTTCCACATGCGTTGTAGCACGGACGTAGCAACTGATGCCGTAAAGCGAAGCGACAAAGACTTGCCTCCAGAAGGGATCAGGAGGCAAAGCAGCGTTGCAGGTCACAACGGATGTGCTAATGGGTTTGTGCTTGTTTGTTGTCTATGCTGCTAATTAGATGTTTGTAATGCCTGTCACTTTTGTTTGGGCTTGCACTGAAGGAAATAACTTGCCTGCATCACTTTGTTTTGCTCATTTCCTATATATATCTCTTTCTCTCACTGTCCTCAATCTCATACTGGTCAGACTTGCAAATGTAGTGTCACTTTGAGCTTCACCTTATTTAGTGCCATTTTGGTCGCTCACTGTAACAGGTATGTAACGCAAGTGATGGCCGCTGAAATTGAGCATTGGAAGGTCAAAAGGGTTCACTTTGGGTTTATTGAAACAGACGCAGCTGGAGTAATACTTGTACAAAAAACAACAAAACTCTTCGTTTTTTTTTTTTTCACTGTAGTATTTGTTTACTCGAGACTTCGAGGAAGCTGGGTGTGACTATGTACAGAAGCCAACACACTTTTTTAGAAAGCGAGAACCACGTTCTCAGGACTGCGCTGGCGAATCTGAAGATGACATGTGGCACAAGATCATCTTTATGTGAGGTTGCATGACTACATTTACAGTTCTCATTGATTTTTCTCGGCCTGGTGGTCGGCTTAAGCTTTGGTGGCTGCTTTGGCGCTGAAGAGTGTGTTGACCTCTGTACACCTCTAAAAACTAGTGCCACTGAAGCTTCTGGTGCATAAGTAAAGTGAACTCACTGAGCACACTCAGCTGTAAATGTCACTATACCTTCTCATGTGACAGCCTCTGAATGACACTTATGCCAAGTGATGCTTACTCAAAGTGACACTGAATTTGCCCGTCTAACAGGGGTATTATGTTATTCTAACAGAGTAATTACTTTCTTGGGGTTGTGTGCTTGCACAGTTGCATGTTCTTGGTGGAATGCTTTCATTATATTTTTTTTAAGGAGCCACATTCTCAGAAAATTCTTGGTGTGCCATAAACTTGGGCTCTCATTTTTACCTCAACCACTTTCTGCATTGTAATGATGCTGGCAAGCTTACGGCATTGGACTGCTGCATGAATAGCTTGAATCATCATCATGTTCTGTGCTAATACAAATAGCTTGGTCTTGACGTGAAAATAAAAAATAATACCCCTGTCACATAGGAAGATTTGTCATTTGTTTTGGATAACATTCACATTTAATGGCATTCAGTGCTGCATGGCGATACTTCATTTTGTTAGACAAGAAGTCCTTCACAATCATAACTTGTTTGAATGTGTTTCACAACCTAATTTGCATGTTCGTTAAGAATAACAATAAATAATACAGCATTGTAGTTAAATTTTTACGTGGTCATTTGCACATTTTGCCTGGTAAGTGACAGACATCGTTTTCACATTATTTTATTTTTTTCCACCATGTCAGCTATGTTGTCTCTTGAGAACCAGCAGAGTTCTTGCCTGGCTTAAGTCTTGTCTTGAATTGGTATGCATAAGTGCCATCTGGTTAGTTATATGAATTTGATTTAATATTTTCAATCAAGGCAAAGCTTTGAAATTAAATTTAATGACAATACATGCACTTAAGCATTTTGCACATTCACTATCACCTTTTCCATGTCTTTTGCTTTTTCAAATCATAATTGCTATCTTCATAAAGGCTTTATTTATTGCATTTAATACTGCATGGAACGTATGTCATTGCATGTGTCGAATGTCATTAGCTACATATAGACATTGAATTTTTCCGTGTGAGAAGAGTTAAGCTCTTTGTCTTTTTTTTTTACTATTCTTTTCTTTATGGTCCCGTTGTTCATGTCACTAAAACCACTATAGATTCCTGGACATAATTTTATGTTGGGCTACCAGACTCTAGACATTGCATGCTTTTTGGCTATCACTTTCTCTTCCGAGTAGACGGTTACTGCCGGAAGGATGTGTGAAACTTGTTCAGTATGCAGAAGCATTTGTAGCTATATATTGTAGTCATTGCACATTTTAATTATTTTCGTCAGCCAGCTAATACAGCATGTTCAAAAATGATTGGGCATGAGTATACGAGCCGTCTTCCCAGCATTTATGTATAGAAAGAAGCAATAGTTTCGCTTTTGCTCCATATTGTACTAGCGTAATGGAATAGACGTGTCATGCCTCCTTGTGTTCTTTAACCTTTTGTTGCAGCATTTTAAGATGGTTTATTCTTGTAAAAACGGCCATAGCAGTAAAGAAAGGCCACTGCTATCGTGTTCTTGGTGATTGTGGACAAGTTTCTGGTTGCCTGTACTGGTTCACATGCGTGTCTGTGCTCTTCTAGTCTTTTATTTTGCCTTTTTGCGGCATCCTCCTGCTGGCTGTCTTGTGAACAAGGCAGCACCATTCTGCACAAGCTCATGTGCTCAGTGATGCGCACACGTTTCACTAACTGCACTGTCTATCTCTCTACATTCCCTGCTCCGCACTAACACATCCTTGCATCACTCTGAACTCTGCAGGGCTTTCCAGTAACGCAAAACTTGGTCCTTGTCACATTTTCTTATTCTTTGATGTTCAGACCAATTCTAGCAAATGGCCTTTTCGGTGTTTCGCCTCATAAAAATGTGGCCTTCTATAGCCAGGAATGAAAGCTTCAGTGCAGCCAGGCTGCTTTAGCATTTACATTAAGGCCATTGCATGTTGGTGTGATTGTTTTTGCCCGATTCTGTGCAATTCTTATTACTCATCACTCCATACTGGCATACCTTATGTGGAGGCTGCTCAAGCAAATGACTAGAACTATAAGAGTGCAATTGTCACATTATTCCAGCCTTATCCGCTGATTAAGCGCTTCACTGTAGTAGTTTGTAGGGAAGACAGTGTGTCTTGTTGGGAGGGCCTGCGTAAGGTTTGCAATTAACGAGCAGTTGTAATGTGTGATTGCATGCCTCTCCAACGCGTGCTTGGTATGTGGGTGAACTGCAGACGCAAAGACGGGGGTGACGGTCTTGGTGAGATGCAACAGGGTGCCTTTGCCCCTCCTTGTCCGCGAGATCTCAAGGAGATTGCGGCCAGGGAGGATGAGAGCCCCTGGCCTTTGCCAAAGCCTGCCTTCTCCTCGCTCCTCTCCATGCCTGCCAAGTCAACCACGAGTAGCAACTCGCGATCCGAAGAGGACAATGACTCTGACGTCAACGAGCCCTTTGTCGAGCCCCGGGAGGTGCTGCTTCCAGCCGAGGACTTCGTGCTGGTTGAATTGGTGCGTGTGAATGTGGTCGCCTTTCTGCCTCTATAGGTGGTGTTAGTGAATCAGTCTCAGTGAATGAAATGGTGCCACCTTTCAGGCCTCTTGTTTCCCCATGTGGTACATGCTTCTGTGTCTGCCCTTTCACATTTGTTATATATGCACTTAAGGCAGATTACACAGAGTGTGCACCTCTTTCTTTTGGAACTTCCTTCAGTGATCTTAGCACTCACTTAGCTCGTAGCATGCAGGTGATTGCTATAAAAGAACTATAGAACTGTTTTGTGTCATTCATTCTAGTTGCTGCACCTTAAAATGCTCATCCTTGCCTGCGAAGTGGAACGGGCCAGTAGATGAAGTTAAAGTGCACTTTTAACGCATGGCCTGCCGAGACAGTAAAAAATTGTGCTCCCCTTGCATGAGCTTGAAAGTATTCCTTGGTGTATGTTTTAAGGTCAGCTAAGATGTGACAGAAGCCTGCTAGAGTGATCACATAAGTAAATTGCAATGGTGCTATACTCAGTTTCATGATTGGAAAACAATGCTATGTATGGGAAGCTATGCAAGTAGTGCAGTCATAGAAGTCTCTCTCTGCAAATTTCGCAGTGCACTTCTCATTGATCGACAATTCCTTTGACGGAATAACCACTTTATATATTACAACTAAACCTTATACTCGTACGGTCACATCATGTCGTGTATTATTTATGCGCCTTTGTGGCAACGCATATACTATGTTGGTCTCGAGTGCTGGCGGTGTGCTGTAGTCACAGTGTGCCACTTCCACTTGTTCAGTGGTTCATATCTTTAATGCTTATCATGACGCACCATATTTATATCATGAATGTGACCAGTGAGAGTAATCTCACTAGCCTTGTAATACACCCTCTATCTACTGACGCTATAATCATATGCTATATTATTTCACATGTAAATACTTTATCAAAACTTTTGTGAGCCTTACAGGTCATGCATGCAAGTCGCACATCTGTATCACATACTGTTTTCTTTCCCACAGAAACCTCCATTTGCTGATGGCGAGGAAGGTGGCACTGACTTGGGCACATTCTTCCAGGAGTGTCAGAGTGCACCGATGCTGTCTTCATTTTCCTGCCAGCCAACGCTAGAGCAGCAAGTGTCCGAAATTAGTGCACATCTGGCCGCACTGGAGTCCAGTCTGCCTGACCTGGATCAGTTCGTCGAGTCTGTTTGCCAAAGTGATTCTCTGAAGTGAAGACTTGTGTCAGTGTCAAATGCGAAATGTGATGAAGGGACAGTCTCAGGCCAATGGCGAGTCAACAGGACTGTGCAAGGAGGAATTCCACACCTCGCTGCAGTGGTTGAAGGATTATGAATGTCATTATCATGAGAACGTTGACATCGTGGTGTGCTCAGTCATGGACAAGGACTCAAGTACAAAGTGCATGTTACGAATAAAAAGGAGAGATAGAGACCCCATGTAAGCAGAAAAAGAAAAATCATTGTGACTAGGCAACAGAAATGGGGTTTGCTATGGCAGCCATTTGTTGCCTGTCAGTGAGACCGGTGAAACACAAGCGGCTGCTGCACGTGAGAAGACCAGGAATTGGCACAATACAACCAATGTTGCAATGCTGTGTTTTGGTGCTTCTGATTAGTTAGTACGTTTGTTAATGGTGGGCTTGCAATGGCCCCCACAACCTGCCCGTGAATGAATTAGCTACTGCCATACCAGTTGTACCATGACCGCTCTTGCACTCAACATTCGAGCATAGTAATTTAAGGGTGGGTGTCTGGGAGGGATATTGAGTAATTGTACCTCACAGACAACTTATCGCTGCCCAGGTTTTTGTTGGTAAGCTTTGGCTTTCAGTGCTATATTGGTACAGTGCATACAGCAGTGTGCAGCTGCAGTAGTATGAGCCAAGTATGAACATACCAAGCATACTGAGCTGACTTGCCTGGCAGGTGCTTTATGTGCTTCACTGGATCGCACAGAGAGGAGCGATAAAAAATGCAAAGTGCATCCAACGGACGTTTGAAAGGGCCTTGCAACACCTTTTATGAAAAGTGTGGTATATGGAATCCCCTCACAATAATATTTTCCAATGCAAAGATTTTGAATGCCCCTTGTATGAACAGAGTTAGCAATGATAATGATATGGTGCCACATTCTCACAGCCTGCTGCTTTCAACATGATAGCGTTAAGGGCCCCGTGTCGCAGAAAATCCGGCGTCGGTGTCAGCGTAGGCGCCGGCGTCGTTGGCGGAAATAATCATGCCGAACCGCATCATCCCAAACCAACCTACCACCCTGACTGGGCAGGCGTTTCGCGTGGCGCAAGGCATTAGTAAACAAAAATTGAATTTCTCAAAGTAAAATCCGTCAGAAAAATCGTAAAGCACGGCTTAGCCACAACCTACAGACGTGATAGCATCGGATTGTAATTTGAATATATGAGAAAAAAAGCCTGATAAGCAGCCAGGGATCTTTGAAGGCTATCGCGTTCCACTCTTAAAGGCAAAGCTTAAGCGTCCTCCAAATTTTTAAGCTGCACTTGAAGGATGTGCTGCTGTGCTCACTTGGGCAAGCGCCCATCATCACATTGAGCTTTTATATTGGCATGAGCTCGAGACCAGGTGGTGCAACCCACAGTTACAACCCCCACTGATCTCTGAGGCCAGTAGCATCAGTGCAGGAGTATCAACCTCTATCACCAGGTGGTGCCAGCATGATATTAGGGATTAGACTTTGCAATTTTTGTTTCTGCTAGAGGTGCTGCTTATTCGTGGCTTCTAAAAGCGATACGGCCAATGGCCACCAAGTTTAGAAGTGTATGAATGTGCATGAATATCGGTGGAGATTTTGTAAAGTTGAAGAAGGCAGTGTACAAAACTATAGGCTCCCTGCTGCGAGCACAGGAATGATATTGAGCTCAGATGTTTGTGATGACACTGCCACATGGTCTGACAGACCAGTTACTGGAGAAGAAAATTCTTGGGGACCACGCATCAATGCATATGCTGTGTACAGTGCTCACGTCTGAGGACTTATCTACTTCAATTGAGTACGCATAAATTTTGGTGGAGGTGCAGGGTAAGGTTGACCTGAGCACTAGATCCCTCCCAGTAGCAGGAATGTCAGCATATGCTGGAGCTTACACCACTAAACCGTGCCAGCCAGAAAATTCGGGGACTTACCTCAGAATTTGGACTCCTACCTGAGACAACTACAACCGCAACGGAAGATATTGTCGCATACTCAGTTGAAGAGAGTGAGAGAAAATACTTTAAAGTAGATGTTGAGTCCTGAGGTGTCAATACGCTGTCCCAAGAATGTTTGCCTTCTTTAGTCACTGGTCTGGCCACACCGTGTGGCACTATTGTCTACCATTTAAGCAAGTTCACATACCACATTTAACTAGTTGGAGGGCCCCTTTGATTGATTAGGTCTTGGGACAATGAACTATAGACTGACTTTCTAAAGTGAATGGCAGGGCAAACTGTAGTCACTAATAGGGTCTCATGACAGCCCAACTCAGCTGTCACTGTTGATTGGGCTTGTTGTGCACAAAATTGCTTACATGGGGTTCAGAGGCAATGTATTAAAGTCTGACAGAAGGGTGAGTTATAAATTGTTGCTGAAGTGTTTGGTCTGTGCTAATGATGCCAAGTCTTCTTGCAGTTGTTGCATTTTGGCATTTAATCAATGCAAAAGGAGCCACTCCTCCACTTCCTATCAACCTTTCCTGTAGTGTGCAAGATGGTGAAAATTCATTTTCCTTTGTGATAGCTGTGTATGTTGCCCATATAGTTGAACAAATAGCATGAAGCAACATTGCAAAAAGAATGCCTCCAAGTTGTCTACTTCAAGCAAATGAACCAGGCGGCACTTGGCAATGTTTGTTCAAGAAATGATGAGTTATGTTGAAATTCAGATGTCAGAAATATATATGGTCAGCTATGCTTGCATCACTGTTCTTGAACCAGGTTAAAATTTAATTATTGTTTGCTGTTGATGGCAATTCATGTGCGATTACTACTACTATCAACACATATCCTGCAATGATCACTGAAATGCACATGGTGCTGCCAAGTGAAGTTATGTGTTAATGATGACCATGTTTTTTGCAGTGTGACTTGCCTTGTTCCATATTTCTGTCTGCTTCTGTCAATAAATGTGGCCAAAAACAATTCCTTTGTGTGTTCTTGATACACTTTGTGTGCCTGAAACTATATATTTATTGCACAGTATTTTGCTTATTCCTGCACAACTAATGCTCACCTTATTCTCTTTGCACTAGTGCACAGATGATACTTGAGTTGTTAAATAAATCTTCCAGATTGGAAAATGCCAAGAATGAGCAAAATGCAGTGCTCCTAAACTCATTTTGTGTGTACTTGTTTAAAGAGTGTTTATATGGGATACAATAATGAAGTCTTGCTCAGTTGCAGTGAAGTCTTGCATTGGACATAATGTAGGTTTCAAATGTTACTAGGCAAATAGAAAAAAAAAAGTATAATTATAGTTCAAAGGAATAGTTCAAACCCTTTTCAGGTGGTAAAGTTGCCAGAGTGCCAAGGGGTCCTCCGCATCACGTGGGAATCTCTAAACGTACAAGGGGTTTAGGTCAATAGGGGGCTGCTAATTTTGTTCACAGTAATTGAGCGAATGGACTCAAACGGGTCGATGGAGAGGGACTCATTTGACTCGAACAATCCGTCTTTATGGGAGTTAAATTTAAGCATATGAAAAAAAAAAAAAAAATGGACAAGGTGCATTGGGAGCATTTCCAACGTACATCCGGCGTGGCGTCGTACGATGACCGTTTCCATTCCGATCGAAATGTAAAATATAACAAGAAATTCATGACGCTGACCGTGAACTTTCGCACAGGCCTGCACCTGCACTATGTAAAAAATGTCTCCGCGGTACCGCGTGAAGAAGTTTATTGAGTGCGCGCACATTGAGAAGTTTGAAAGAGGCGCGAGCCGACTTCATTTCGCGCCGAGCCAACCAACGTCAAACGCTTTATAGGGCCAATCACGGCTCACTTCGAACACAGCCTGGGGCGTCACGTGGCCCGAACGAACCAAAAAGAAAGGAATAAAAAATGAGCAGATGGTGCGCGAGCCGCGGCCGCGGGACGGGACGGGGGCTTGGGATGCGAAAAGTTGCTAACTAGTTTCTAAAGTAGTTAGAGAGCGGCCAGAGCATTTTTTATGCGCTGAACCCGGGAGGTTATTCGTGCGAGTACGTTACGACAAGGCTACAGGTGAGTTGGTCTCTTTATTTCTTGCCTTTTTCCCCGTGTTCGCGTCAACGTGTTTGCTGGGGGAAAGGGGGCGGATCTTGCTACTTGGCCATGCAAAACGCGTCACAGCGTACCTGTTTGCGTATACAGGTGTAAGAGAATAATCAGTGCGAAATGAAAACAAAAGCTAGAAAGTTTTTACGTAGGTGTTCACTCTCGTTCCGGGCGGAAGCGGATCGATTTCGCTTCGCCGTAGCTCGGCCGGTCGACGTACTGCGCCGGCTGCGGGAGGAAAGAATTCGACAACGCCTCGAGTTTCTCAACAGCTGCCTCGTGGCAAGCCTGCCGCACTCAAGTGCCCAAGTATATATGCGGGGGCCACAGCGCTAGGTGTATATCTTGGGACGGTCTTAAAGGCTGCTTACGACGCGAAACACACACTGCCCGAATGAGCCGTTCGTTGACACCTGTTCGTGCTGTTATGGCGCTAATTGTGTTGAATTGGCTATTGGCAGAATGGTGAAGTACACGCAGTTCGCAAACGAAAGCATGGAGCAAATAGGAGCGACGAGCAGCAACGGAACGACCGGCCAAGAGGCATCTGAGGTGGTCGAGATTGAGAAAAGCCACCAACTGAACAGCAGCGCTTTTGATCAGCCCAGCGAGCCAGTCCGAAGGCAAGTACCGTCTGTTAGCTTTGTGCTTCATAGACTGTCAGAGTAAGACACGAAACTTATCCTGGCATTTTAATTCTACAGGCATGTCACGCTAAAGAGATTTGTGGAACACCTTGGATTCAGGTATGTATAAGGCACCAACTACTGCGAACAGTATTTGCTTTGGCACTTTCGCTGTATTGTTGCCTTTCGTTTTCTTCTTTTTACAGACTTTTCAGTTTTTCTCTAATTATTATTGACATAAGTGTGCTAATAGCAGACTTGTGTCAACCAAACAAGCCGGCACATGTTGAGAACGCATATGACATAGTGGCGCTATGCTTTGTTTCCTTCTTTGTTATCGAGATCCTCTTTCGGATATATGCACAAGGGTAAGAAGCTACTTACTTGATACTTCATTAACATATACAAATGCACTGCAGCTTTAACATACGTGCGTATTCCAATAATTTTTCCTTGCAGTACTGGAGAGTTCCTGAAGCGCTGGTACAATGCTGTGGACTTCATTGTAGTCATGCTCTCGTTTGTTGCCACAGTTGCATATGTCTCTGTCGAAATATCCGGGTACTACAAGTAAGTGGAGCATTTCGAGCGTTAAAGGCCGGGCCCCTCACCAAGTATGGCCATTTTCAGCTGACAAGCGTAGTGCATACAATGCGCGTTAACGATCGTGTCTGCTCACCGCTACGCGCGTCGTTTGCCCTTCTCGCGGGTGCCGCGCTGCCAGAGAGTCGACGTCAGTCGCACAAGTGCGCCTACGTAGATAGCAGTGCTATGGTCGCTCGTGACACGTGACTTCGAGAATTATTCAATGCAACATCAGTTATTTGTTTAATCTGTTGCTTCACTAGACGAATTAAAATTGAGAGAAATAATAAAACACACAAACCGAATGGCTTCGTGTTTTTGCTTTACATCGCACCGCAGCAAGAGAGATGTACTTCCACCTATGTCATTTTCTACTGTGTTACAGCGCGCGATCATGCTCTGATCCGCTTGTGTCTTATACCGCTAGTCGGATGTTCTCGTGCACAGCTCGCAAAATCGTGCGCTGCGCGATTCAAAACAAACGCAACAGCTCGCATTCAAGGCCGTCACCGGAAGTGCGCCGCGTAGCAAAAAATGCCAGAAAGAAAAGAGGCGGGGCCCGTGACGTATGCATCACACGATTAGGGCGGCTAAACGCGATTCTCCAGCTTCGGCATGGGAGAACAATGAAGGAATTTCGCTTCCGGAGGCTTGACGGGGCAAGGGGAGAGTCTCTTGGCAGTGGCGCTCGCCTCTTGAAAGCATAATTTCGCGGCACTGAAATATTTCTATCTCGGCTATTAATGAACCAATTGAAAAATTCTTGCGGTAGAACGCTCCCTAGAGGGCACGTGACAACTTCCAGCATATAACCAAAATTTGCCATGGGACCTGGTGAGGGGCCCTTTAAAACTAAGCCGTGAGGGTACATCATTTTCATTTACTTGTACAGACTTCTGGTGATTGGTCGAGTGGTTCGCATAGTTGGCCTCCTTCGAATCTACACTGAAAAGAAAAATTTGACCAAGGGAGCCAGACTCATGGTGTCCGAGAATAAGCGACGGTACAGGCAAGACGGCTTTGATCTTGACCTTGTTTACGTGACTGGTGAGTTTGTCACATCTTCCATGATGAATTGCTCCAAGGGCGCCTCAATATAACGTGTGTTCCTGGCCGTTTTGTGCAGATAGGATCATTGCAATGTCATATCCATCATCTGGAAAGATGTCATGGTACCGAAACCCAATTCAAGTAAGTCATTTGCTATATTTATGGATTTTTTGTTCAAGAAGTGCAGCATTTAATGGCAACATCGTAACTGGCCACCTTTTTCTTTCAGGAAGTGGAGAGATTTTTCAACACAAAACATCCAAACCACTATCGCATCTACAATATGTGCAGTGAGGACTTAAAATGCATTCAGTCCTTCTATGCCAAGGCATACTGCTAATACTCCTGTCATTATGTTTAGTCCGCTGCATGATGAAGCTGTCTCCAGATTTCTATTCACCCTTACCTTATGCTTACAAATTTCCTAAAATCAACTCCATTCAATACCTTTCTGTACATTATTGCATTTTTATGCTAATACTAACGCTTAACTTCCAGGTGAACGCACCTATGACAACAGCCACTTCAATGGTTGCATTGAACGCTACTTAATTGGTGATCACAACGTACCTTTACTTAGGTGCGTAGCTTGACAGTTCTAAGCAGGTGCAAACGTACAACAAATTCTTGTATATAAATTGCCACTCTTCCTCATTTTGGCAGGGATGCAACAGAGTTCGTGGCAAAGGCTCAAGCATTCTTGAATGAGGATCCTGAAAATGTAGTGGCTGTGCATTGTAAAGGTGGCAAAGGAAGGACAGGAACTATGATTTGTATGCTGCTCATACACAATGGCCTATTTGAATCTGCTCAGGTGAGACACGATGCGAGATGACATGCGGAAGGCCGTATTTCATGGCATTGCAGCATCCTTACAAATTATTGTATTTCTTAAAGGCAAGCCTGGAATACTTCGGAAATGTTCGCACAGACAAGACCGTTGGGACCAAGTTTCAGGGTGTTGAAACCCCTAGTCAGGCATGTTAGCATTTTCTGGGACATTTTTAAGAATGGTAAGGAGGAAAATAACTGGTATGGTGTTGCTTTGGTATCTGCAGAGCCGGTACGTAGAATACTTTCAGGAAGTGAAGGAGAAGTATGATGGAGTGGTGCCTGATGAGGTTCCATTAAAAGTCATAGAAATAAGGATCTACAAGTTGTCAGGTGAGTTCATTGTTTTTATGTTCATTCTTGACACCAGGGGCTGTATTCTTGATCGAACATGTTCAGCACATCACCTCATAGGAATGATGGCCGTTCTGCCTGCTGGCTCAGCTCGTCACCTTTAACCGATATCCCCAAAAGTGATCGACCCAAAGTACAGCCCAAGGTTGCTTTCTTAATAGTTTAAAGATGCAAAAAGATGGACTGTGATTGCATGAGTCACAGGTGTCTTTTCAGTGGTACTTTCTCATAATGGTTCATATTAATATATGCAGGGGTTGGACAAGGCACAGGAACAGACTTTTCATGTGAAGTCTTTGAAGCCAATTCGAAGGTGCACGAGATGGACTTTGGACGTCAAATGAACTGTCAGGTTAGTATTTGCTGAAGCCTTTGCTTGAAATTGAAACACTATATAAAATTAATTTAGCCACACCTTGTCGCCATACAAGAGAAAATTTTTGACACTTGCCCTAGTGTCAAATTGTACGAAGATGCACTCAGTTTTCGAGATTCTAAATTTGTGATGAGTTTATAACAGTATGGGAGCTATTTCTTGGCCCCCCTGGTGTTACAAAAAGGCTATGTCAATAACCACTTTTCTACAGCACATTAAAAAAAAAAAATGAGCTGGCAGAATTTTGTTTACATGCTTTTGTGCCAGCATTTTTTGTTTGTTTGCAGGTGCACTACCGT
Source organism: Dermacentor silvarum (assembly GCF_013339745.2). Classification (NCBI taxonomy): domain Eukaryota; kingdom Metazoa; phylum Arthropoda; class Arachnida; order Ixodida; family Ixodidae; genus Dermacentor; species Dermacentor silvarum. The sequence continues at coordinate 14,723,873 of NC_051157.2, forward strand.
TCCGAAGCTGATGTTCTTGAAGTGAAGCCGTTTAACTTCCCTGTTATTAAAGGGGACATGAAATTCAAGTTTTCCTGCCAAAGTGTAAGTGTTTTCAGTGAGTCCCTTCACTGGTAAATTTTGCACATTAACCATTCTCCACTCATCTTTCTTATTTTTTTTTTTTTTTGTAGCCATCTGTGCCTCGAGGCTATGAAGACTGCCCGTTTTACTTCTGGTTCCACACCAGCTTCATCAAAGACAACAAGTAAGTTGTAAAGTGTTAGCACATGCCAGCAAAGTTTCTTGGCACAAAATTGTGTTGTGGCGATTCACATACAGCTGGTGATGATAAACTGTCAACTGAATTGCAAAAAAAAAAAAAAAGCACACAACGATCAGGCACACTGCTGGCTATCACCTGCACTTTATTCAGAGCAAAATGTGCACATAGATACTAAAGAATGGAGAGGGTGTGTTCAGTGGGAAAGGAAAGGCTTCTTGCGCACTGCAAAGGTGCAAAGGTCAGATGATGCCAATGATCTCCAGATGCAGTTGGCATTAGTGTGCCTTGTAGTTGCGTGTTTCCCAATTCTCATTTCAGCTGAGTTTACAATGTTTGTTTACCAAATGGCTCAAATTCAGACAATTTTGATAGCTGGAGCATAACCTCCCGTGTTCTTAGAATGCCTGCCCAGTTGTGCGAACGTGCATGGGAGCCACTGGTCCACTATGGTGGCATTACTGCCTCGGATATTTCATGCCTGTCATTGCTAGAGCCCCACGGACTTGCACTGTGTCCTGCTCCACTTCTGCTTGAGTGCATAACCCTGAGCAGTGGTGACAAGTAGTGAAAGATTGTCGCCATCATCCTAACTACACCCCACAGCATGGCTAACATATGGAAAGAGTTGCCCTCTAAAGGACATGCTCCTTCCACAATTTTAGCACAACTAGTCACGCATTGCAATAATACAAGAGGCTATAGCTAAAGCATCATTATCGCATACAAAATGTGTGCAGACTTTAGTGTTAAAGGGACACTAAAGAAATAACTGTAGACTGGAAATGGACTACTAAGAGAAAACAAAGGCCAGACTTCCTCTATTTGAATTCCATACCCAAATCACAGCAGAGGCATGTCAGTGTGACTTCATGAATATTTATTTGGACTATTTTAGAGTATAAAGTTCTCCAAACTTTCTAGGTTGAGCCTTTGGTATATTAAAATGCAATATAATATTTTTTTTGTCTCAACAATTACATGAACTGGAGGAGACTCAATTTCTGGTGGGGAACACTGCCATGTTTTGTGGTCTTTTGTAGCTCTTTTAAAGTATGGCTAGTGACCTGAATGCACATTTTTGATAGTCTCATGACAGTAATTTGTGCCCTTACCTTCATAGTAAGCAGCAAACATAGTACTCGGCCAGCTAACTCGATGGAACATGCTGTTGAGTGATTGACTGTTACGAAGGCTTTTGTAAAGGCTTGTATGAGCTCTTTAATTGTTGTCCTTGACTGTCTTAGGCTGTTCTTGCCAAGAGATGTTCTTGATAACCCTCACAAGCCGAAGACGTGGAAGGTGTATGACGCCGGCTTTGCCATTGAGCTACTCTTCGCCAATCCGTCCTGAGCCGAGGACGCTGCGTACACACCCGGTGCCTTTTTTTTCCCTGTGATTTGCAATCCTGGCCAATCTACTCAACTCAGCCGCACTCCACATTGGCAGTGTGGAGAACCACAAACTACGATCACAACTGACGCTTGTATTTATGGGAACTCTGCCTTCAGAGCCATGTACATACTGTTTATACTACAGATCGCGTTCTTTATTAATGTATGTTTAGACTTGTGTAGTATGTTATGAATAAAATGGAGCAGTGCTCTACATTGTACCTTCAAAACATGGCTTTGCACCAAATTATTCTGTACGGGACAGCTTTTGTAAGGATTCGCCTTGCCTTCCTTTTTCCCTTAATCATTGGCTACCCTGCTACCGCTTTTATTGCACATATTGGCCACTTCCTGTGGTGTTGTAATGGTAATAGAATTGAGGGAAGACAATTGCAGAATGTACTGTTTTGCATAAAGTTATTTCTCTCTCCGCATCCCATTTATAAATGTGCCTTTGACTGAAATTTTATTTGTAGCTGTCTCCTACAATGATTACTAGAGGGGAAACCTGGCACTAGTTTCTGGGGAAGCTACAAATATGGTGGTTCAGCCAGCATACGGGTTGTACACGGATGTGCCTATACTTCGTCCTTCTGGCTTCAAATGGCTTTGCAAATTGATCATATTCAATGAAATGTTGCACAATAAATGCAAGCGTATGCATTATGTGAATGCAAAGAGGCTTACTGCCTTTGTGTGTTTAGAATGATTGCTTGGGAACTAAGGCAAAAAAAAAGGCAGGTATTTTATTAAGCCACAAGAATGCATGGTGATGGAGAAGTCCATGTACTAGTACCCATTGTTCCCATGGTAACCAAATGATCAGAGCCAGTTTCCTCTAGTAATTTTAGAGGAAACTATGCATTGAGGTATTGAATGTGGCTGGTGTACAAGCGGTATGGAGAGCACTAGTGCTCATTTTTAAAAATGCTCTTGAATGTTCAAATAGTTCTGCTATTTTCTATCGCATGTTGAGATACAGAGGACATCACATACTAAAATTTATTGTCAAGTATAAAAAAAAATCTAATGTAAGCCACACTTGGGTCTAGCAAGAAGAGATATACTACAGTGCAAAACATTTAGCCATGCATCAAGAAAGTCGCAGTAAAAAGAAATATGAAGGTATGGTGATGGCAAATGATTTTCTGTACAAATGAGTGGGTTGGTTTCGAAACTATGTAAAACACACACTGTTCAAATGGCATGTGCTGTGCCTTCTATGGTGAAGCTTCCATGACAAAAAGTCAGGTTATTGCGGAGGCCTGGTTCCGTTTTCTGGGCTAAAGTTGAGCCTCGTCTGTAATGAACCTGTGAAACCGTGCAGTGTAAGTTTGCCGTGCAGTCCATTGGCTGCTTGTTGCTGCAGTCGTTTCAACTCTTCCTTGCACTTCTCCCTGCAGAAATTGAATTTATGATTTGCATGAGATTTTTTTTTTCCTGACCAGTGGGATGTTTAGATTGTTTTGTGGCCTACAGCTCTCTCGTCTTTGGACAAGAAGTTGGGGATACTACAAATATTGCAAGTCCTGCCCCTTAGAGCACCCTTTCCACTACTACCCTTTTTGTGTCCTTCAAGCAGTGGACCAAATACCCACTAAGCATTTTCTCATTTTTAAACATCACACGCTTACCATTTTTTATGCCTTTTGTAATTTTTGTCTCGCGAAACATCATCAATCTTGCATATACTTAATTTAAAGCTTTGCACCCTCTACTTTCCTGTTGGGAATGCAGTGGCATGCTGAGTAGGGCTGCCAACTGTCGAGTGGGTGAAGTCAAGGGGAGCGTTGCTGGCAATGACAGACTATCAGTGCCAGTCTGGTACGTGCAACAATGTTGCACACACTTTTTAGTCCTCCCATATCACAATTTACACCAAGAAAGGTGCAGTAGTTCCCCGGCTAACACGACTAGTTATAGATAGAGGTAGTACTACTGTGAATGGTTAGAGCCTACAACAGAACTAGAACCATGACAAAAAGGAAACTGGCTTTATGTTTATGACAATGTAGCAGTACAGCAGAATACAAAAGAATGTGCAACTGAGCTGTCAGGCATTATAAAAAGTAAAGTTGGTTTATTGATCTTTACTCAGTAGAAAAAGAAATGCAAATGTCTGGACATTTGGCCATCCTGACTGGGTCAAGTCGGGGCTTGACTTAGAACTTTTACTCAAAAGTTGGGATGAAATGCCGAGACTCAACTGGCGCTTTTTACAGGAAGGTATTAAGCAAGGAACATTAAGGAGAGAAAATGAACGCAAGGTTGATGATTACTGTTGTGGAACAAAAATTACACCTGAATGTATGTACACTTTGTTCACATCACGATTTAATACAACTTTGCTTTCTGCACTGTGTGCCTGTCTTTGCCTTGAAATATTATGCGGAATGGCAATGCACGATGCCCTTCCCTTCCCTTTACTCAAAGTAAATAAGTGCAGTACAGTTCCCACCTTTCAGGGCACCGTGTCATGATGCACGCGTGAGGCAATCTTAAAGCAGTACCGACATGACAATTCTGATTTGCCACATCTTTATTTTTTGTTTTAATTGAAAGCCCAAGCCCTGTAAAACCTTTAAAAATATACCAGCAAGTGCCACAGAACCCAAATGATTTACTATCATACTTTCTTCTACGAACAAGTCTTTGTTTCAGTCCTCGGGAGGTGTATGTGTCATGACATCACGATACACTGGTTCACTCTGTTCCCCTGATTGCCGTGGCTGCCACACACGAGCGCAGTCAGAAGAAATGCTTGCAGCCCTCTTGTTAATTTTTTATCAGCTACACCACTAGCCTTATTGCTACAAGAAATCAGCAAATTCTGCTCTGTGGTAATTTTGATGAGACCATGTCTGGCATTTCCAGATGACTTTAGATCAAATTAAAATATAAGTGTTTCCCAACCTTTGTACTTGATATGTGCCAGTACTCCTTTAAGCGAACCATAAGGTAGCTGCTGCTGTCCATGTTGTGTTGCAGATGCTGAAACCTGCACTGTTCTCCCCCCATTTTTTTTTTTTTTGTTTACGTTAGCCTTATGCAATAGTTTGTTTTTCTGTAAATTCTTCTGCATTATTTTAGTATTAAATGCCACTGATGCTCGCATTTACAATGCATAACACAGCTGTGTGTGCATACATGCGGACAAGCCACATTTGATTGCCCAATTAATGAATTGCAAAATACTACAAGCTGGCCTCTCCTTGTGGTTATGTTGCTGTCGGTAAAATGGTGGTGATTGTGCTGGAAGATGGCCTAGCCACAGGTAGGAATACTGGCCAGAAAAAGACAGACAGATGGCCTTTTCAGAGCGAACCCGGAACAAGCAAAATGGCTTCTCTAAAGATAGTCCAAAAGATGCACAATATCTTTGCTGAAGAAGAATCTAGTGCTTAGAATTTGAATACAATTGGTTTAAAAATATACTTTGTACAACACATTTCCACACTTGGAGGTGGCTGAATTTGGTTTATAACATTGAGGTGAAACAAACTTAGTCGTCATTGCTGGTTGCAACATTAATTTTCACCGAGAAGTTATTGTGGTATAATCATTTTCTAGTCTTCAATGTAAATAAATATACCAATCCAGACCACATCGAACCACCATACGAAAGGAATATACCAAGCTTTCATTCTTTGGAACAAAAAGATCCGATAGCCAAACAAGCCCTACAAACAACTAGAGAAGCTTTTTACAGTGACTCGATGAAAACAGTAAGCCTGAAATGTGCTTACAGTAAATGGAGCTGGTCACACTACTTGTTCTCTAGGTGGCACTTAAGTCCCCTGTCTTGTATTGTCTTGGAGCACCACCACACCAGACAGTGTTATAACTGCAGGGAGAAAGGCTGCTGTGTCTCACCTTTCATATTGCTCACTGATGACTTGTTGCTTTAGTTGCTCCACGGCATGCTCAAACTCTGACAGCTTGCTTCTGAGAAAACTGTTCTCCTCATTTTGGGCTGCCCTGTAAATTTGTGCAGAAAATGACAAAGCTTATTGTGAGCCACAGACCTGGTATTGCCTGGTTTCATTAGGCAGTCTCAGTTTTGAAGCATTAAAGCCAGACAAGCAATGCTGCCAGCACAGAGTTTCCTACAATAATTACTAGAGGGAACTCTGCCGCTGCGATCGTTCAACCTACCATGGGAATGATGGTTACTACATGGATTTGTCTGATCTTCGTTCTTGTGGCTTCAGACATTCTTGGATCCTTATTTATTACACTTTATCTGTCTTCGTTGGCCTATATTTCAAAGCAATCAATACTTATTTTTTAATGCAGAAGGCAATGATACTCTGCAAACATGCATAATCACTGCTAACTGCAGTGGTTCCGCTTGTCCATGCATCCGTGGCATAATGGTTTTAATATCGGGCTTCTGTGCTATAGGCCTTGTGATAGAATCCTGCCGTCGGACAATTTTAATAATGCTTGTTTACTTATTTATAGTGCAGTACTCCCTTGAAAATGATCAGTTTGCACCAGTTAAAGCCAGAAGGACGAAGTTTAGGTAAATCCATGTACTCGTGTAACCATCATGCTGGTTGAACCGCCCTGCTTGCAGCTTCCGTAGACCCTAGTGCCATAGTTCCCTCTAGTAATTGTATGAAACTCTATGGCTACTAGAGGAGAAGAGTGAGCACACGTCCCTCTGTCTTTGACCCATGTCTTTTGTTCTGCTCTGTGCTTCAAAATATTGTGCTTTAGGTTAAGCACTCTCGGCCATCAGGCAACTAAGCTTAGCAGAAAAGCCAACGTTTCCTTTCGTTAACCTTCCTTCACTTTGCAAATTTTCGCAGAACTCTTGCGAGAGGAAAAAAACATTTTTCATGACTGTCCTCCTGAACTGTTTCACTGATTTGGTTTTAAAATTGAAGGTTTGCATATTAAAAGCCTAAGCACATTTCCTAAATATTCTGCTTAACAGTAATGGTGCACTGCAATTAAACCTGCGAAGCATGCCCTAGCATTCTGAGGCTGCACTCAAGACTGAGCAGATTGACTTCTATCATGCAAGGGCACACGAATTTATATGACTGTGTGTATCCTGATAGCCTGACACCAGTTGCAGCTTCTGCTCGTGTCACATTACTGCAAAGCAAGTTTATATCCATTTCATAGTCAACCAGCAATGCTATGGAAGTAACACAAGCAACATATTCACATGTATCTATCGCTTTTCGCTTTTTGTAGTAACATGGTTCAGATTGGCTGCTACCCTCTATAGAATACCACCTTCATATACAGCAGGCTCTCGATAATTCAAACTCGAGGGGACCCCAGGATTTTGTTTGAACCACCAGAAGTTTTCATAAATATGACTCGGGGCAACATACTAGTAATTTGTGTTGTAATGAAATAGTAACATATTGTAACGCCTAATTCAATATTATAATTCAACACCTAATTCAATTCAATAATATAACATTCACACAAAATATTCAAATACTACTCACATTTTGACAAAAAGAATTGTGAATGGATGATTGCTTTGTCGTTGCATGAGACTTCAAAACAAAGTGTTCTATGCTAGCAAGGGCAGCCAATTCTTTGAGAGAGTTTTGCGCAGTGGTGAAGAATTTGCAGATCCCAGCAGTGTGCTGAAAGGCCTGTGCAGCTGTCATGGGTGGTTCGTCCTCTGCTGGCTGTGGCTCTTCTTCACTGTCACTGCTGCACTGTGCTGGCAGCACCTCCTACACAGTCGTCAGGGGTGTCCTCCCTGCACAGGTCGTCATCTGCAGCTGTATAATCAGTGAAATTGGCAGCAATGTTGTGAGCTTGCAGTGCAGAATTCACTAGGCTTGTTTCAGCATCCTCATTCTACAGGCAGTCAGGCACAGTGTCACTGACGCATGTTTGAAGCAGTTCATTATCGTGCTTGATGTCACTGCGCTCCACGCACCAGCAAGCATTCCTAACGATAAAAGCAGTGTTATGTCGTATGGCATGGAATTGTCAATGCATACCAGCATGCTCTTCAGCAATAACTTCCTGTATGCCATCTTGAGGCACTTGATCACCCCTTGATCCATTGGCTGAAGTACAGCAGTGGTGTTGGGAGGCAAGAATTCAAGCTGAATTGCTTCTAGCCCCTCCACATCACCATGAGCAGTGCAGTTGTCAACAATAAGCAACACATTCCTATTCGCTCACTTTAATTCCATGTCAAGCTTGCACAGCCAATCCTCGAAAAAAAGCTTGCATCATCCAAGCACATGTGCTGGCGGCGTAGGTGACTGGAAGTGTTTGGATGCCTTTGAAGCACCTCGGGCGCTTGGATTTCCCAACTACACAATGATTGGGCTTGTGGCTTCCGTCCATGTTGGCGCAAACCATAACGGTTATTCTTTCCTTACTCAGTTTGCCGCCGGTGCGACGCTCACCTTCGCGACACAGGGTCTGGTCAGGCAGGCACTTCAAGAAGAGACCCATTTCGTCGGCACTGTAAGTGTCAGATGATGCACATTTTCCAGTAGGCACTGGAGTAGGCTTCCAGTTTGCTTCCAGTTGGTGGAAATGACTTCATCGACGATTGCCGCTTCCCTACTCACTGCTTTGAAGGCAAGGCCGTGTCACTCTTTGAAGCATGAAATCCAACGATCGCTGCACTTAAAGTCTTCGATACCAACCTGTAAGGACACTTCGTTGGCCTTTTCCCACAGGATTGGTCCACTTACTGGCAGATTAGAGCTTCGTGCGCACATTAGCCAGAGGAGAAGCACCTTTTCCAGCTCGGGGTGTGCCGCTTCCCTAGGCCTTTTTGCGAATCGGCTTGCATTGTTCCCAAGCTTGTTCCTCGCTTTCATGATGGCCATCAGCGTGCTAAAACATTTGAAATTTGTTTGAATTAACCACACGTTTGAATTATCAGTTTGAATTATCAGTTTGAATTATCGCGAGTATACAGTAGTATAGCTATAATGTGCGAAATTGTAATGTCAGATTATGTAATGTTTTTATATACAGTTGCCGACCGATAATTCAGACATGCTTGATTATTCGGACAGCTCCGTGGCACTGCCACTAGCCCCTAGACTTAATGTATAGGGACAATTGAAATTTTGGACACCTTACAGGGCACCATGCAATAATTCAGACTCCAACTGCATGACTTTGCTAAATTGGCCACCGAGTGGAACAGAAATAGCAATGTTTTCGTTTTGATACGTCGCCGACGCCTTCTTGAAGCCGAAACTAATGAAGCCTTGTCCATGTAGTAGTCACCGATGAGAATTCGGTGCATGCATTGACTGCTTTCATATTTGTAACAACAGCATGACAGTGGTTGAGATACGGGCAGCGGTTTTGTAGGGCCGTACTCTGCTCGGTTCTGTGCCGCTCTTATCCACTGTTGTTCATGGCTGGCCGCTCCTGCTGATAATGTGTGCGGAGCGTCGCTCTGACCACTGACGAAACACGAAAAGCGTGAAAAGGAATTGCATAAAAGGCATTGCTAGAAAATTGCAGCCATGGAATGTCCAGGCCAAAGGCAAGCATATGTGTGTGCAGCAACGAGTTGACAAACTTTGGCCATATTCTTGGACAATCACTTTTGAAGAGTACTTTCATGTTCGTGATATTTCGTGCGACTAGCACCATATTTGTCTATGGAGGCAGCGTTTCCTCATTGTGATAAGATAGTGTGCTTGGCACTGTGCCAAGAATGTCGTCGTTCATAGACCCTGATGAGTGTAGCACTAGCCACACGAAATGAAGGTATCCCCGAAAGTGACAATCCGCGAATACGGCACACTTTCTGGTCACCAGCCTGCCTCGACGGAACAGTACGGCGCCATGATGATGTGGGGCATTGGTCGCTGCTGCTTCCTCGGTCTCTCACTGCTCAGGATGTCAGTGGCATGCAGCGTCCTTGATTTCTCAGCAATATCGTCCAAGTGATTCTGGTCTACAGCCAACATGCTAACATAGAAACTGTAAAAAAAACTAATAAAATAACCCTCACCAATTTAATTGCAAAACTTGATAACATACCCAGCAGCAAAACTCGAAAACATTACTCGCAGTGCAAAACTCGAAGGACCGCTCAGCAGCGTTCAGTTTTACAGTTGTAATATATCAAGCTGTTATACATGGCCACATTTACTTGTGTTTTACTCATTACACATCAAACACTATTTTTTTATTGCGAGTGCAGGCAATGTGAAAAGTTGCTTCAGCTTCCATAGCGTTGCCTACTAATTGTGAAATGGAGTAGTTTCCTAATGGCTGCAGCTTAGTAACCTGCAGAGGGCACTTATATTTAGCTGTACGTTAAAGAACGTCAAGCCAAATTAATCTGGAGGCGTCCACTAGGACATGCCTCAAACCCACTGTGCAGAGTTTGGGATGTTAAACCTCACAATTGAACCTGCAGAGGGCATTCTCTACACATAAAGTTCTCACAAGGTGCACTCGTCACACGAGTAGTATACCTGCTCGTGGCTCCTGCTTGCACCTCCTGCTTCATGTTTTCCATCTCGGTAGAGAGCCTTTCGAGGGCAATGTCTGTCTGGCAGCGCTGCTCCCGAGATGTGGCAAGCAAGCGCTCCAGACTGGTTGCATCGGAGCGAGCCGTAGCTGCTTCGGTACGTGCCAGAGAAAGATCGTCCTCTAGGCGCCTCAAGTGACCAGAAATCTGGAAGAAGACATGCCATATTTGAATGATTCAATTTACAGATCAAGATATCATTTCTAACTGAGTGCGAGTCTTTTCAGAGCAAGAAATTTCAGCCAAGCAGCACACGGAAAGCAGTTATTTCTTCATACCTGTCTTGTTTTGCACTGTATCACCAAATATACGTAAGCAAAGTGCTAATTTGGCCAATTGGCAAGCACTGGGTAATAAAAAAAAGTGCCTTAGAACAAGACAACAAGCAAACTATACACACAAGTGCTATGTGGTACTATGATGTAACAGCTCGCTCAAACAATCTGCACACATACACACACATAAAAAAAATGTTTCACTAGATTTTTAAGAGCGCTCAGGTGTAAATTTCAATAATGCTGATTAAAGTGTTCAGTAATGTGCTGGTATTTTATTTCCTTCTTCACTGCGTATCGTGCACTGCTTCCTCTAGCACTTCTTCTCTGTGCACAGTTATTATTATTATTATTTATTTCAGCTTCAAAGCCAAAGGCATTACAAAGGGGAGTTGGTAAAGAAAATACAAATATAGTAGTAAACAGAACAAAATGCAGCGAGTAATTAATATCGATGAAAAATTCAAGTAACATGTTAGTATACAATGCTGGCTAGTGCATCACGAAAATGTTGATTGTTTTCAATGGAAGTTATGCTAGCAAGAAGGTATTTCTACTCAATTGCTGTGTGCAATGAAAAAGAACCAGAAAATGTTTTTGTTTTACAGGATAGAATGCTTAGATTAGGATGATGATCAATGCGATGTGCTGCATTGCTAGAATAAATTTATTGTGAAGAAATGGTACGGTGGTATATTTTATAAAATAAATTCAGGTGGCAGAATTTTTGACGAGCTACAGAAGACGGTAAGGCTGGCTCAGCTTGTAGTGCAATTATATGTAGCTAGGGAGAATAAAACGATCAGAGTTATTCCGCATCTGCATATTCTCCATATGCCTGAATTGCAAATTATAAAATGGTATTCAGGCATATTTCGTAGTTACTTGATTGTTGACAGTTTGTTCTTTGGCGAGCTGGTCCTGAAGTGATTCCACTTGCTCGACGAGCCTTGCACGCATGTCTGAGCTCTTCTGAAGTTCCTCCTTCAGCCGACTTCCCTCGGCAGCGCTGTGCTGCAGGGACTCTTGCAAGGCTGCCACAGTTGCTCCCAGTGAAGCCAACTTCTGCTCCTGCTCTGTCGTCACACTCATGTGCTGCAGAGAAGCAAACGCAGGGACCCAATGGCGGCCAGCAATTCCAACTAGAATGCAGTAAGAAACCTAACGGCGCAGTGACTGCGCAACATTAGAAGAAAGGGTAGGTGAAATTAATTAGATGATGCTCAAGTTTTATGAATGCAAGTCTGCAAAGGGACTGGAGCCTGAAGCGCATCGTCACAGTCTATGCTCGCCAAGCACTAGAACGGCAAGCATCCAGTTCTTCTTCACAGTGCTAGTAATTCCTTAAGTGTTACACTTTGTTTTCTTGCCAATACAGTCAATCTGAAATTAAAACATCAGTCTCCCGAGTTCAAACTTCAAAACTTTATTTTGAGGAAGCATAATATGGTTGGTTGTCAGCCAATGTTTAGTAGGATATCAAGGAAGCAGCAAAAATGTCACAATAATTAAGTAAAAAAAAAAAAAAAAAAAAAAAACACTGAGCAGAGTTCTGTGACATTGCAAAATTTCAGCCCCAGTTCCAGAGAAGCAGAATATGGAATGACAAAGCAGTGGTGCCTGACACCCCTCGGAGCATTTTCCCAACGAATAGGCATTTCAAGTTCCCGTGTAACTTTTCCTAGGCCTCATGCGCTCTCCTCAATGCCTCCATCTTCCCTTGCAGCAATGACGTTGAATACACAGCTGCTTACAATTAATGCACTCAAATGAACACATATTAACTTCAAGACATACTTGCAATGGTTGTGTCTAAGTGTAGAGGGTCTCCCATATAAGTGTACAAAGCTTTAGACAGAAATAGTAAGCCAGTTGCTTATGGCAGAAATTTAATTAGCTGTTCGAAAGAGCATTGTTCCGATGGTAATTTGGAAATATACCTACAGGGTACCTAATATACCCACATCTGTTAAATTTATCCTGCATGTCCCTTCCAATGCACAATTCTTTCCTACACACTTTTATCTCGATAAAGCTACCAGTTTGCAAATGACCAATATTTTAGTCCCCCAGCAACCACACAGAAAAACCCCAGTAAGCGCATGTTCCTGTGGCACCCTTAAGCCTATGAATCTTCTGCAGCATATTCCTTAGAATGCACACTTGATTCGCACCAAGTTTCATCTCGATAAACATGATACTTCTGGTACAATGCACTGTCGAGAGCTGCAAAGTTTTATTTAAAAAATGCTGATCATTTCCCATAATGTGCCTAATTAGAAACATTGGCTACTGCAGTTTGCAGCGACTCACTCGTGCAAGCTGCTGACGCAGGCTATTGAGTGTGGCATCACTGCTGTCTTGTTCTTTCTGGCTCTGCTCGGCCTGAGTCCGCAGATCAGCGTTGGCCGAGATAAGGGACCGGTACTGGTCCAAAAGATCTTCCCTCTCTCGATCCTGCAGAGAGAACAAGTGAGAAATGCGCAGCTGCTCGTGCATTCTAGATGCTAAGGGGTTCATATGCAATAATCCCAATTGACACTACTAGTATATGCCTATCTAACATGAATTAATAGATTTAATAGAAGATGCAAGTTTAACAGCACAAGAGCTTAACTGTGAGTGTAAGCTTTATTTTTCTTTAGAAATGGGATGCTTTTATATAGGAAGACAATCACATGCTTTTAGCAAGGACAATTTGATTGTGTTCCTACATAAGTATGTTCTATATCTGAAAAAAAGAAATGTTGCTGAAACTTGGCTACTGTGTTTGTTCGTTTCCTTGTCTAGATGCTACATGCACTGCAGCAAATTGGTCTTTAATGAGCCTGTCTTAATCTTTTAGAAGTGGTCATCCTATGCCTGTGTGTTACACCAACAGACATCCCCACAGGTAGCAGTCAATGTTTACAAATTGCAAGCTGGCTTGTATGCAGTTATATAGCACATGTTATCATGTTACATGGCGAGTCTGAGCTGCTAAATCTTTGGCAGTTGAAACTGCTCCATCATCAATGGAGGCATTCTGTTAAACTCACCCTTGTACGCAGGAGCTCTTCTATTTTGGCCACTTTAATCACATACTCCTGGATTTGAAGTTCAAGGTCTTTCTTCTGTTGTACAGCATTCTCCAAGTCAGATGCCATGTTCTGTATGCCAAATAAAAGACATGAAGATATAGCCTTCCTCTCAGATGCACTAAAACTACACATAAAAGCGAAAACGGTGATGGCTGACATGTATGAAGTGCCCATAAAAATATAACAGAAATTAGTTCTCATTATTTTCTTCTTCTAGCACCCGTCACTCACGTGTTACTCATTTACCGTAAATAAATTCTTCAAAGAGTGGTCACAATTTCTAAATACAGACCTTGTGCTCTTTCGCCACAAGTGTTAAGTTCTCATGAAGCCTCTGGTTTTCTTGCAGGAGGTGGGAATGGGACTCGGCTGCTGATGCAGCTTCTGCTTCCAACTCTTTCACTCGGCATGTGAGTCTCACGACATCACTCTCCTTGCTGTTTAGGTTGTCTTGCAGCTTGCTGTGGACATTAAAATGACGTTTATTAAGTCAAACAGCATTCACGCATGCTGCCATGAAATTCTGATAATTCAAAATCTCTAAATTCAAATTGACAGATAATTCAAACTGTTCTGTTGGTCCTGGCAATGTCCTATGGATTTCAATAGAGAAAAACTCCCACGAATTTGAACTCCAAGAACCATACAATGGTTACCGTATTTTGAACAAAATCTCTCACTCCATGCAGCACTTTTCGGACAAATCTGAGCCAAACTGAGCCAAAGGCGAAGGTTCGATGCATTGCTAGCACTGGAAAGCAGAGACCGAACCGGAGCAAGCAGAGCAGCCTGTGACCTCCTTTCACATCCGGCTTAAAAGGAGCAAGAACGGGCTCCCAGCACCCGCTTGATCGTATTACCGTGTGCTCATCACGCCCCCCTCCTAATGTGCGCTCGCTCCACTGCGTCATCTCCGACATTGGGCATGCGGGAGTACAGTGCATGTGAAGCCACCATCCTTCCTGGCTCACCCTCACACGTTTTCCCTTGCACCCACAGCAAATGGCATGCAATGTGTGATCTTATCACACTTGGACTTTATACGGAACCTAGGCTTCTTCTGGTACAGGTTGTGCCGGAGGAGGAAAGATAATACTTTTTCAATGCGGGCCCAGTGACGGTTTTGCATGCTATACATGCAATTGATCAGGCGCTATATTTAAAGGGGCTTTCCTTAGTTCGAACTCTGTTTTGTAAATTTTATAAATTTCCCGTCCCCTTGGAGTTCGAATTATTGAGATTCTATTATATAAAACAGGCTTCACCTTACTGCCTGAACCCGCAAGCAATGCAGGGCCTTTACACAAGTTTATCTGCTAGAGTGAGTTTTGCTGCAAGTTAAGCTAGGACATGGACATGCTGAAGAAACAGAAGGTATTGTTTGCACTTGATTACATGAAAAAAAGTTTTCTTTCACACGAAAATCGGGAATAGAGAGACTCGGGAGCACCACAGCTGCCTCTACTGTCATGTCTCGCTTGTGCTGTCCTCCATTGATCAAAGCAAAGAAAAAGCAAGCGAGGGCGCAGTTTGCAAATCCGCTCAATGCTTTCTTCATAAGCGTCCGAATGACCTGAATTCAAACAGGCTACCAGCCAGCAGGTGTGTCAAACCAAATGTGGTAAAGTAAACAAGAGATGCTGCATACTGATACTATTGCATTGTGAAGTCAATTTTTTTATCGTGACACTCAAATACGATGCCAGATTTGAGCTTGATTTGCTGCTGCATTTTGTCTGACACATATAGACAGTGACTTACTCGATGTGTGATTCTGTAGCTCGGCATGTGAAGTGGGCAGTCTGTGTATCTTTATCCTGGAATGGAAAAAGAAAAATGCAGTTCAGATTATTTAAAATTTTTTCACTAGTACAAATTCCTTTCAATAGAAAAAAACAAAGCAGGACCTTAGCCAAAGGCTAGTTATGAATCTCACATAAAGAACATACAATCTAGAGACAGCAACGACTAACATTACACAACTAGATACAAAAATAAAAAAAATTATACAATTACTTAAGGGACATTACAGTACTTTTTCAGCCCTAGTTAACTAATAATAGATTGTCAATTCCTGATGCCATAATACAAACAGGTGCAGAATGCACACACACTGACCTATTGTCTAAGGTGCACAACACAGTGGTGGGAATGCCCTTCAGCATTTTGAAGCAGCCATTGGAGCAAGCAAAATCTACTTTTCGTGCACATACTGCCGTGTTTAGAGCAGCCGTAAGATTTACATGAAAGTGCACACAGAAAAACGAAATATAGTTTAATATTCTCTTCAGTTTACATAATAATTTTTGCTCATGAGAACTAGGAGCAAAATATGTGATTCACCGCAGCATGCCACGACAGCAGCGGCGAGCACTAACAACGACATGCTACCAGCGGCGCTGCACGAAGCGTGCAAGGACCATTAAAAGGACACTGCTATAAAGAGAAACACTGAACAAGTTTAGTCTGATGACCACTCTCTGCAATTTTGCAGTAATAAGTACATTTATTAGAAGAACACCAGTGCCCAGTGTGACGTCGCGGATTTCAAAGTACTTTTTCGTATTTGGCCAGTTGTGGTTTGGCAATAATTCTTGAAATTTGCTAAGTACAGTCTTCCGCTCTCCTAGGATGGAATGTGGTACAACTTCACCGATGCACAGTTATCTGGGCCCAAGCAGACGGCATCAAAATCTGACATCACAGCGAGCTGGGGCATCTCCTTTTCTAGCGAAGCCGAGGCTGCGCATGGCTTTCAGCACGAGCGCATATACAGCCCATGCACCCTGTTTTAGAGGTACAGTGGACTCTCGTTGATACGATTCTGCATAATACGTTTTTCGGGATAATATGTTTCGTTTTTTTCCCGATAATACAATTTGGCTGGGTAATACGGTTTTCGGATGATACGCTTTATTTTCCGGTTCCCGTGAATATCATAACAACGAGATACCACTGTAATGTTCCGCGTGTGCAAGGAGTGGGTGTGCCAAGATGGCGTTGCATCATGTGCGCTGTCTTCCAGTGCATTCAGTATTAAGTAATCTCGAGTATCGAAGACGCATTGAAGAAGCAGACGAAGAATTTGCTCCCCACTGCAGCGCTTTGGATCATGGCATCGTCCCACCAGGGTCGATTTAAATGGGTCACGAAGCTTCGGGCGAAAAGCAGTCCAGAACCAACTGTCGCTGACATCGACAAAGGCGGTTATGAGAGCAGTGATTGAAGTGCACTAGGTGAGTAGGGAACAAACTTTGCTAAAGAAAAGCCTTTGTTTGAAAACAAAACACAATTTGATTTCATTCAACAAAAATAAAATTCCTAATTAATTTTATATAAATGTGGCGTGGCAGGAAGGACAACTCTCTTTCACTTTATCATTAACAATAAATACCCGTTTTTGAGCATGAGCAAAAAAGGGGGGGAGTTCACATCCTTACCAATTGCAGTGCAATGCAGCTCTTGTAGTATGCCAAAAGGTGCGCTTGTAAAGTTCACCTGCTACTATATGCCCCCTCACATGTTGGATTGTTTGCTTCTCGACGCTTGTCTGAATACTGATGGCGTGTTTGCGACAGTAGCGCACCCAGGATTTCTGCCAGGGGGGGTTTGACAGTTTGCCTTAGTTTGCCAATACCATCTAAACAGCACTAATTTCAATTTATTCACGGGAAATTGTCAAAAAATGGACTTTTTGCACAAGTTTGCGAGTGTGCAGACGATTGCGCGTCTTACATCTTAGTTGCAGTACTCAAAAAAGGGGGGTTAACTCGGCCTCAGGGGGGGGGGGGGTTACAACCCCCGAACCCCCCCCCCCCGTCGGTGCGCCACTGGTTTGCGAGGTGTGTTTCATTTGAGGGTCAACGCGCTTAGTCAAAAGTAGTGAGTTACGACCGGCAGATGATTGTTGACTTAGCTGTCTTTACGCAGCTGCGCTGGCCAACAGGCATGATGTCTGACTACGCGACCAGCATTCAACACTCAAAGCTTTTTTCAGCCTGCAAGGAAGCGATGTTACATGGGTGAGATTACGAGACCTGTATGGCAGGCATTTCCCTGCATCGCTTTCTGCGCTAACAGGTTGAAATACTCGTCAAATCAAGTTACGGGACAGTTGAAAATACTGCTCCAATGGTGGCCCCTGAAAATAAATTTGGCACCTTTGACAACAAAAATGATGTCACCTCATTTTTTATTGGATATGACCATCACTTTATTTTATGTTCCGCCGGAAGTGTTCCCTCGTCATATAGACGGCACTAAGCCCCACGAACCGCCGATGAACGGCTATGTTTTGAACATATGGGCTTTTACTAGAAGCTTCGGTACCTGGTGCATTTACCAGGTTCCATGTGGGTGATACTATTTAACTGCGGGGGCGGAGTGGATGCGAAAGCGTGGCTGGCTTTGCTTCGCACTCCTTCGTTGCCAACTCTCAAACTCCAAAAAAATATTTTTTTTTCTAATTCAAATTTGTTTTTTCCGACTGCCTAATAACTTGGAAAATTCTGCGACCCCTTCAGTGTTAAAAAAAAAAAATCAATTGGCGACTGCACTTATTTGCATAAAATATTAAATTTCAATATAACGAAATTTTGGTATAATAAGGCAATTAAATTGCTGATTTTACAGACTCCAATGTGTGGAAGTTCAACTGTATTATCAAAGAAACAGTTGACAAGAGACTGAACCGCAGTCTAGTACACGATCACCATGCGTGTCGGTATATTGCTGAATGCTAAATTCAATGACCTCAAATTCTTCTGAAAAAAAAGAGTAATACGATGTAACAAATAAAGTTACAAGCAAACAACAGGGATAAGTATGGTGGACATTGATTTCATTTTTGTATACAGAGTCCAATCATGCATCAGCCCTCTATGCATAAAACTACTGCGGTGATCATGCAATCACAAAGCCAGCATGGCTCCTCCTAACTGCAGTGTAGCTTCATGCACGCCTCACGGTTGGCGCATAAAAATAGGAATTAATTCGATTCTCTCGTCTGTCACAAAGGCTGTCTCACTGACTGTAAGGCCATGAACGAATGTGGCCAATGAATGTAGCAGTGCCACACTTTGTATTGTATTGCATGGTAGCTTCGCAATTTTTACACCACTGAAACTATGTAGTGGCGCAGTAGCGTCACAGTTTAGGCAAAAAAGGCCGTTTTGGAGCAGTATGGAGCAACAAATTCTAGTTGGTGAAAATTGGTGCAGTTGGCGCAGCATTCTTATCACTGACAACATTGATAACATATTAACAAACAGATACTCATTGATATTCATTATGAATTAGCACAGCAAACCTTTTCATTTCTTTACTCATTAACGGCCCTTATGGCCCAGTAGCATTGAGAAAGCAAATGGAGCACGCGAGATTAGATTTAAGGAACCAAACCTTTTCCTTGAGTTTTTCAGTGAGCAGGGCAAGCTGGCGAGCCTGGCTGTCCCTCTCCACAAGCAAGTGATCACGCTGCTTGGACAGGTTCTCCACTGTGGCTGTCAGCTTGTCGACTTCCCTCTGGAGCAACTCCAGCCGACTCAACAACTGCTCATCTTCTGCAGACGGCTGGCTTGCTTGCAGATTCTGTGACGAACCATCAGATGAAAGTCAAAATCTACACACTAAGCTACAGAAAGCAGTATGACGCGACAGCTGGCCAAATGTTCCCTGCCTAGGACAGCTCCTGAAATGTTTCACAGCACTGCATCTAATACTTTTTTGAAGGAAAGTTGTTTAATTTGTCGAATCCATTCTGGTTAGGTAATAGT
Source organism: Dermacentor silvarum (assembly GCF_013339745.2). Taxonomy (NCBI): domain Eukaryota; kingdom Metazoa; phylum Arthropoda; class Arachnida; order Ixodida; family Ixodidae; genus Dermacentor; species Dermacentor silvarum. The sequence goes on from NC_051157.2 coordinate 14,743,161, forward strand.
GGCAAAGTGCTGTTTGTCACACAAGGTTATATCACCAGCAGCAAAGGTTATGAAGCCACCGTGCTGAGGAACAAGAGCACTTGTGGGAATTAATTTTCCCTGCATGACGATTATGCAGTGGTGATAACCAACTCATTGCAGTTGTGCAGCCATGACAAGAGATGGCACTAGTGCTCCGATACCTGTACAGGCTGGGAGCACAGGTGTATGAAGGGCTTTTTTCTTTATGTTCAGCTTCAGAATGTGAGCACGCTTGAATATGCTAAGTGCACATTAGGTTAGAGTCACAATCTTGTAGCAGTGCTGTCCATAGGGCGCTGTTGCCATGTCCCATTATAGATACCATGATCATGGCAAATCAGTCCCCATCATTGCTTCATTGTTGTTCAAGGAAGATGAATGTCACAGGATGCAATAGATTGAAGCGCCCTACACGGGCATTGCTATCAATCATCTATCTAGTACTTCAAAGGCCTTTTAATCTGGTGACTAAGCTAACTCATGTATATATAGACTGTTAGTCACATAGAAACTCATAATTTTGCTCATGCTCGAAGGCTGTCAACTCTCCTGTGGCACCAAATGCCACCACATGCTGCTTAATATGATGTAAGACTCGTAAGTGAAAGCATCTTCTCAGTCAGCTTTGGCATTGTCACTTCGGCTGTTTACGTAATTTCAGAATCGAAACTTCAAGTGCTTAATGCAAGCTTTCAAGTCACTGATTTGCACGGTCACACCTTGGGATCGGTCTGGTTTCCACTTTCGCTACCACTTGATGATGGTAGTTTATGTCGTGTGTTTCCAGACTTGAGCACCTGATGTAATCGCATCAACTCATCCTTGTAGTGGTCTCTTCCCTCTTCAAGGAACGCAATTCTGCACTGCTGTCTGAGGCAGCCGACTGTCCCTTGTTGGCCTAGCAGGCCCTGTATCTCGAGGAGAAGCTGTCGTTCTGCAAGAACACCAACAGGCCTAGCATGTATAGAGTCAGCTTACTTCAAACTCCTAGGAACCACAGATTTCTGCTTGAATTATCACATGTTTGAAGTAACCAAAATTGAATAAAGCATGGTGCAAAACATAATTATGGCTTATTGCACCCAACAGGTGTACACACTGATCTGTCTATTTGAACAGACAAAGGGCCAGAAAAGGTACACACAGAAATGTGTAGATCCAGGTGCAATAATAGTCGGCTGACTGTAGCTAACTATTTGCAGTTGACTATTTGTGCATTATGAGTGTCCTTCAGTCAGTCATATTAGGCTATGTTTCTCTGCTCCGTGGGAGCCATAAATAAGTTTATCCATGATAACATCCATGATAAACTTGTTAAATTAGGCATCTTCAACATGTCTTGAAAACATAGCAGGTTGAACAAGACATTGAGATTAGCTTAAATTAAGTGGCATTGTTATGTAATCATCTGCATTAAAATTACCATGAGTCTACTAGCTGTACCTTAATGTTTTGCTGCTGCATACGTCATTAAAAAAGCATCAAAACACAGCCAACATTAGAACTGGTAAAGCGGTAACATCAAAACATACACATATGCGCAAAAGGATACCGACATGCATCACAAGTACTAATTAAATTGCCACATAAATAATTGATTGTTCTTGATTGCTAGGTCGGGTGTACAGTAGAGTTCCATTAAATCCGATTTCTTGGTTATTTCAACCCCAACTAAAGGTTCTCTGGCCAGTACCCGTACATTTCTATGGGGCCAAACATTTGTTATTTTGATCCCGTAATTAGCCCTCACTAGATAATTTGCACTTGGCTGGTCATCACCCACGTGCCCTACCCCAATGGTGACCACTATGGTGACTCCAGTAGCAGCATTGTCTGTCTTGGCAGTGCTTAGGGTACAGTGAATGCAAGGGTACAGTGAATGAAAAAACATCTTCTCCCATAGAAAAAGCTTATTTTCGGACTGGATAGGCAAGGTGTTGGCCACCACCCTATTTGTGATGTTGTGGAGTCGTTTCATAAATGTAGAATATCAAACATGCAATTGACCGTACAGAAAGCAAAATGTTATGGTTCTTCATAGACAGTGATGAAGTGTTGTCTGGGAGTAATCACAATTAAGTAAATAAATTTCAATTCTGTGTAAGTAAGGTTTCCTGGTTTCATCGTTTTCTGATTGCCAGAAAATTGGATGCATATTCGATTTCTGCTTTGTTTAGGAGCTCTTATGTCATTTTTACATGACATCATATCAATTTTACATATCACATATCGTATTTTACATTTTACGTATAAATTTTTCTGCTTTCAACATATAAAATGTGGATACGTGCTCGATTTGTAGACGTTTAGAATTGGGGCAAATACTGCCAAATAGATCAGCAAGTTTTGGTGTTTTTCTGCCTCTTGTTTAATTCGGCCCACCAGATAATTCGGCAAATTTCGTCGGTTAATTATGGCCGAATTGACAGAAGTCGACTGTACTAGGAACTTATTTTATGTTGAGTAGTACTAACCATTACTAGCCAGTTCTTTCACTCGTTCCTGCAGCTTTTTCTTTTCGTTTTCCAGCGCTTGTATCTGCTCCTCAAGCGTGTCGCCTTTTGATTGTTGGTCAGCGTGCCTAGTGGCACTTGTTGGACGTTTCTGCAGAAGTAAAAGCAACCATGTTTCATAACACTTTGAGACAATACATTTCGAAAAAGAGATGATCACTCACGCTTTTTACTGACTTTGGGTCTCTTGCCCGTGGATCTGTTTTCCGATGCAGGTGACCGAACTGTTACATTCATGCATGGATGCACACAAAAAAGAAAACGATGAGTAAATACAACAAGTCGAGCATCACGGACACAGATGCATGTAAAAGGAAGAAACTGTACCCATACACCGAACTATGCACTGGATGCACCAGGTCTCGGCATAGCGGCTCCAGGGTACTCAGAAATTAATTTATTCACTCTATCCAGAACATTCAGAGGTCAGCTTTCTCACAAAGCTTATTTGCCTGATGGCTGAGATCATCCCATGCTGAAGCATGGAATTGAAGAGGAAAGTCTAGTGTTACGTGTGAAGCATATGTTTGTAGCATAACCTAATGTGTTTTTTAAGGTGGTAAATACATAAAGCAGGGTAGCCATTCGGCCTTGTTGTTATTGAATTGAATTGAATTCATTTGCCAAAAGGATACAAAATGATGAAAATAAATGAGAAGCAGTCTGGATTTTTAGCATCAAGCTAGTTTGGATCCATACATAGATAATAACAGAGGTTTATATTTATACAATATCAATTTCAACAGTTGTGTGTTTATGCAAGGTAGCAGACATCTTGTATTGTAATTATAATTAACATTAATACAGGTCTTTGTAATGGTGTTTCAGCTTAACAAAAAGCATTTACTTTGTTTTACTTGCACAGCAAGACTGTTCCACAAAGTGCAACCAACGCTAGGTAGCTGGCTTTTGCCATACACACTTTTTACAAGTGGCTGCAAGAAGTTGCTTCGTGTTGGAAACCGGGAAGACATGAATGATGAGCAGTGAAGTGGACAATTGTTAGTTATACAGTTATACACCATAATTGTAGTTTTATAGTTTATTAGCAGTTTAAGGGGCATGATTTGACATTTGTTAAAGAGAGGCTTGGTAGGGATTGCATAACTTGAACTTGACAAAAGCGAATTCCTCGCTTCTGCAGCACTACAAGTGGCCTTTAGGTAAGAATCATATGTATGGCTCCACGACTCTATACAATATGATATCTGACTGAAAAAGAGCAAAATATAGATGTTCTCAAAGATGGTACATCGAAAAACTGGCGACATTGAAATATCACAAAGCAAACACTGCTGAGCTTTTAACATAGCGAATCAATATGCATTTTCCAGTTTAAATGATGGTCTATTACAACACCTAGATATGTTATACTATTTACACGTTCAATGGGCTCTTCCTCTACCTGAAGCACATGTACACATGACATACTAAGCGCAATAAAAAAAAGGACAGAAGGAAGGTGCAACACATGCACTAACTTTTTTGCTGTTGCTGTTAAAGCTAGCACATGTGTTGCACCCTCCTTCTGTCCTTGTTGTTTGCACTTCACGTAAAGGACTTGCATCATATTCATGCAAGCACATTAGTAACGCATTGGGGAGGGGGAGGCAAATGGGGAGAGCAAGTAAAAGTGATCTTAGGTTTTGCCTATCAGGTTTTGGAGCCCTGAATCACACATCTGAATTTAAAAAATCCGCACCCTTGGCCGCATGATACTATTTGCAGAGCCACCACAGAAAACATGAACTAGCCTCCCTGAGCACTCTGCAGCAAAGGGGTATTAACTGCATGCAGTAGTCTTATAATTTTATAGTGAAAGGTGCTTGTAATGATATTACAGAGGAGCTCTGTGCACCGACAAGGCTGGCATACCTGGCTGCTAACAACACTAGTTATGACTTGGCGCAAAAAAATTGCACAAGCAAGTTTAGGAGAATGGTAAATTGGTCAAGTTGATAATGGTTCATTATTTCTAAACCAAAGAAGGCACGTATAATCCAGAGACATGAATGCATTGCTCAGTTATTGCTGCATCTCCCTTAGTGTTCCTCTCTTGTACTCTAGAAATAATGCACTGGCAGGAGCTTCTTGTGGTCTTACTCAGTTGAGTACCAAGTTTGGAGGCATGTTAGCAAAGCAGCGGACACTCAATTGTTAACATTCTGGCAATAAATTAAACAAATGTCTCAAATGATTACAACACTAAACAGTTAAGGCTGCCGCTGCATTCTTTTGGAATATGTACTAAATAATATTGAGGAGTGGGCAACCCACAAGTTTTGCACTGACCTTTATGCAATCAAGAAATAAATATCATAAATGACTCACATTAACTTTGCGAACCTGCTTCACCGGTTGTTTGCCAGAGGCTGACTTCTGGGGCTCATTGGAGCGCTGGTTTGTGGAGGCATCCTTTCCATCTTCATCAGCTTGAGGCTGTACATGCACAGAAAGGATCGCTATGCATCCTAATTTATGGGAAAGGAAAATGGTACACATCTGCTGATGTAAGTTGCAAAGAGTAAACCACGATACTTCCACTGATTAAGTATCTTGTTTCCTGTTGCCCTGTTTTCTGCAGGAGGCATTCCACCTTAACGTTTTCATATAGGCACTCACTATGGTGATGGAGCCCGTCATAATAGACTATACACTATTATGATGGGCCCCCTCACTGTATAGTTGTTGAAGTGAGGGGGCCCCTTTTTATTCCATCGCATGTTATGTGCACAAAGTTGTGCCATTCAGTGGTTGGGCCCATCTCACTGGAGCTCGCAGTAACAACGAACAACGTGTCATTATTCATTGGTCCGCAGTTGCTAAAGCGGCATCTACCTAAGGCCCCCACCCCCTTCGTCCCCCTGGGCTATACAACAGGTCACTTTGCTCCGCTTTGCAGGAGGCCTCCATGTCAGGCGTAGTGGTGAAGCATAGGGCAAAAGAACAAGTACTGCAGAAGTCAAACAAGGAAAATAATATTGCAGCAACATTAAAATTTTTTTTTCTTAATTGCCACGATTCGATTCAAACTCAGCACCCCTCAATCATAAGCCCAATGCTCTTGCGCAGTGCTATGAAACCAGACAGAAAGATCTGCTACAAAACAGTTCCTGCATCGGCTGCTGTTACCCCGTCACTATAGTGTTATGGCTAAAGTGAAGGGCCCTCTCACTACAGTCAGTTCAATTCATGTAACAACACTTGGGCACTCACCACTCATGACATAATTTGCATGATAACTAAACGATCGCTATGGTGAAGGCCAATGTTCAACAGCATTTACGTAAGAGAAGTTCTTTGAATATGGGCCACGATTTTCATTACAAACATTGCCCTGCATCATTTCGAGCAAGAGAAGACTAGGTAACAGCTGCTATGCCAAGATTCACAGTTCAGCTGCTGTGCCGCGAACACAGTTCATCATAAGAAAGCAGTAGTTTACAGAATACTTTGCAAGGGCTGCTACTTCTGTTACGTTGGAGATCTCAAGACTTTCACATGACTTAATAACAAGTCCAAACATGATGTCAAATTAATCATCATGTACAATGCACTCGCGGATAATGTGAAAAAAGCGTAATCACATCAACTGCGGCGACACATCAGTTGTCGCGAAAATAAAAAGAACAAGATTTAGGCTTAATTCATTACTACAGGCGAAAACTAGCATTATCAACCAGTACCATGTGCAAGTTTTTTTTTTCCGTCACTACCTCACATGCTATGTTTTACCAAACCTCACCTTTTGTGCTATTAATCACTGAACTAAATTTAAATTCATTATCTGTTGCCACACTTTATTGACATGCTAAACCAGCCGTCAACGTTTCACTCAGCACCTTCTTGTGTTTTTACAAATTAATTTTTAATAGCTATGATTTTACTATATGTAGTTATTTTTCCAGCGGCCTACTATACAGTATTCACACTAAAATTATTGTGTACATATTTTATGCTAATAACTATGCTAAATAACTTTTCAATCCTGTTTTCATTTCCCTCCTATGTAATGCCAGGGCAAATGAATAAATTGACTGCGACACTGTGCCTTGCTGCACTTTGAGCAAGGTACCCGTGTGGATTCTGAAACGTCAAATAATAATTATTGACTTGATCAATGACTTTAATTTTTCACTTCTTGTAACAAGCTACCTGACTAGACAAGCTTCCATCAAAATCTTGAGTAAGAGTAGTACATTACAAAATTGCACCCAATGTCACCTGCAATTTTTGGCCACAGCTGCATCCATCTTGCAATGCAGTGTGCGGAAGGCCCTCCCTCAGAATCCTTGTAAGGCGCTCAATTTCAGCATCTCGCGCTTCAACCTGTAACCATGGATATATCGCAGATACACAAAGCTGGCTTCAGCTCCCAAGTACCTTATCGTATGAGCTGCATGTTACTACTTGTTTAAACAGCAATTATAAATCTTGTCAACCACCAATAGATGGGTGAAATTTATGTTTTACTGGTCGAAATTGATAAATATTTGCTGTACCATGACTTCACCTGGCCAGACCCGTTTTACATCGAACTCTTGAATACATACTTGCTTAAAAGAGGCTGGGTGATCTTATAATTCTTGTGCAACGCCTCAAGGTTTCAAGAAGTATTGAAGTGGACCACCACCTTTGCCCCCTATCCTATGCATGCAATATAACATTAAGGTACCTGGCTCTTTATTCACATTAGATTGTTAATGAATTGTGATGAATGGTTAGACAGACTTTAGTAAACAAAAAAAAAAATGAAGTAAATTTAAAAGGGTGATGAGGCTAGTTGGTGGCTGCTCATAATTTTTTCTTGCGCAATGTCCCTGTTCCTGTCGATTTTGTACATAGCGCAAGCAGAAAGTGTGAAGTAACTACCATTATCGCTGGCACACTGCTATGAGCAATGCCTTACCACTCGCTTTCAATATCGTTTTGCTTTGAGTGGCAGCACAGTGTCAAGGGTGATCACTTTCAGCAATGGCTTCACTTTAGTGAGATCTGGCAAGACTCGGCCCACAAGAGCTTCTTTCTTACATTCGCCCAACCCTTGTGCACATGCATTCAGAGCCGACTCTCACAAAATCTCGTGAAAGTGAAACAATTTCTGAAAGTGATCGTCCGAGAATACATCCCAAGATGTCATCGTCTGGCTGGGGATGGGCTTGCAACTGCACGAATGCATTAGCCATCCAAAACCACTAATTTAAATAGTAATTATGGAAAATAACTGTGACAGACCACTTCTTATCTGGAGGCTACAAACTCGGACATTGAAACCGTAAACAAAGAGTCACTGTGATTTCGCTGTAATTACGTTAATTTGTTTGAATTTGATAATCGTAGGAAAAACACTATGCATGCGTATGTATGTGGCGCGTGTGTGGGTATAATACATGTTCATGTGTTGCATTCCACGAGTCCTCACTCGTTGCTGTAGCAAGTCCGCAGAAGCTCTTGACTGATACAGTGATTCCTTGAGATCTCTTCGTTCATGTTGTAGCTGGTGGATTCTCGTGTCAGCCATCCGAATAATGTCGATTTCTTGGGCATCTCGTACAACTGTTTGGGGCCCTGGTTTCCGTCCAGCCTGTCCATGCTGCCTTGGCAGTAACGAGGTTAGTTCAATGCCTTGAGTTCGATAGGACGGAGGTACTTTTGCAGCATCTACAAGAGAACACAACGTGAAAAAGGTAAGCACGTCTCATAAGCACGCTGCACATTACTCAACAAAGCTTTAACATAACTAGCAGTAACAATAAAGTACGGTCATTACACTTACTACTAAAAGCATCCACACAGTGACACATTCAATGTAACGCCACATACTGGTATTGACTGAAACTGCAAAGGTGCTCAAATTTACTTTAATTATCAGAACTTAAAATGAAATTGTTCAATTGTGGGGTTTAACCTCCCAAAGCTACACACTGGTCTATGAGAACTATATAATTTAACCACCCGGGGTTCTTTAATGTGCACTTAAAGCTCGGTACAAGTGTTGTTGCACTCTGCAGTTGGCTGGCTTCAATTGGCCGCAGTTGGCAATTCCTGCAGAATTCGGTTGTCGCAGAAAGGAATTTAAATGTGACTTCATGCTCAGCAGCAGAATGCCATTGCCACTGAGCCACCACAGAGGGTTTTATCAAAAGCCTTAATCATTCAAATCGAAATAAGTTTAGAAAAACATGCGTTATTGCTTCGACTAAAACACACCCAGTCAGATTCATTGCAGATATGTGATGAGAATAGCTGTGTAAACAAATGGCATATGATCCAGAATAAACGACTGTGCCGGCAGGGCCATCTAAACAGTAGCAGGCACAATGAAAGTGCACCTACTTTAAGCACCCAACCTCTCATCAGCCATTTCTGGCCACATTGTCCTGTTCTGGGAATCCTAAAAGTGTGTATTAAATGAGTCTCTTGTTTGATTAAGGCTGCTTTAATATCAATCAACAACATAGTTCCCAAATGAAATATTTGAGACATGCTTAATTAAGCACAATTTTGCACTGTCTGAGTTTTAATTATCACAAGTAAATAATACATATATCTGCCAACTGCACAGAAACATGGAAAGGTTGGATTAGGAGTTTTCAAGCATCCTAAATACTGTGCGACTACATGTTTGGCATGACAGTTCACAAATAATTTAGATACTCATTAGTCCCCAAGTTGCAAGCTTAAATTAGTTTAATTCCCCCTTCAAAGCAATAGATGTTGGAAAACTGGAGTTAATTTTGTGCTATACTTGTGCAGCAAAGAACACACAAAGAAAGTAAGTAGCTGCAGTACCTGTGACATGAACAACTGCTTGCGTTGACAGTGCTGACTGCAGCTGCAGGATTCTGTCCGATTTCAGCTGCAGTTCTTTCTCAAGCTGTTTTATCTTGTTTACACAGTCCGCTTTCACAAACTCAAACTTCTTTTTATAGTGTTCGGCTTCACGAAGCCTATTTTCCAAATCTGGAAATAGTGAACATTAATGGGGGAGATTATGTCAGTTATACACTACACAGCAACAGCATTCGTTTTCAATTTAAAACTCATGACACTGATGTTCGAGAAATTGCACCTGAAATTCTTACAAAAAGTGTGCATGCACCTTAAGATCCCTTCCTGGCTTGTTTAAAGTATGTGTAAGCAAATTTATGCATGTAATTAAACGGAATGATGCAAAATTTTACTTTGGCTTTTCAGCTATTGTACTTATTGTGCAATTTGAATTAAAGATGGAGAATGTAGCGCAATTCAAAATATTGCATGGTTGTTTCTATGCAATAGCGCATAGGGAATATATGCGCTGGTGTACAGCTAATGAAGTTTAAAAAGGCCACACAGCATATCAGTGTTTGCTCACTTATTTACTAACAAAATTAAATGTTTTGGAAGTTCAGGCAGGAAGGTGATCACAAAAAGAATATTGAAGAAAATGGTGGAGTAAATAAACTCTGGTCGCGATGCCTGTGTTGAATGATTGAAGCAAGCGGTCAGAATATGAAAAAAAAAAAAAAAAAAAAAACCTACAGCCCCCACCCTTTAATAACAATATAAAAAAAAAGAAAAGAAAAAGAACCCTAATTAACTAAGTAAAACGTGGTGTGAAGAGTCAGGATTGCGGCTTATGTATCTAGTGCAACAAGCAATACGAATATGCTGTAATTGATGAAATTTCTTGCCGACAGCAAACTTAACATAGAGATTAAATAACTTCGAGGAGTACAGAAAAAACACAGCGAATGCATGCTCCGACTTTATCGAAATCACTATACACAGACTCCCGTGCAGTATTGCTCGAAAGGATGTGTGGTCATAAGTACAGTGCGATTTATACAGACTAGCTCACCCTTCAGTTTATCAGTGTTTTTCTCTTTTAACTGCATGACGCAGGCGTGCAGGCGATTCACCTCGGCGAGTGCTTTGGCGCTCTCCTTTCGATAACACTCTGCCAGGTCCTCTTTCTCTTGCCTTTCCTATGCGAAAATTGGTTACGATGTTATCATCATGTTACGGTGGATATATGACAAAATTTGAAAACGAAGTAGCGATCACCTGCACCGTCCTTCGCAGAGCCGTGTTTGCATCCACGCTCTGTTCCTGGTAGCTACAGAGGTCCGACCACAACCGAGCCACCAGAGGCGCAGACTCGAGGCTGAAGGCTTCCGTGTAGCCCATTTCAGCAAGATCGCTCCGGAGAGCGTCATACTTGAAACCCATCGGTCGGCCGCACAAGTTCCGTTAGACTGGCATCGGAGTTGGAAAAATTCAAACACGCCTCGGACTACGTGAAGTTAAACATTTTGGCAGAGTAAGAACCATCATGTACCGTTCCGAGGTACCTTACAGTCATTTTCCGCAGTATTATTGGCATCCTGATCAGAGTAATCTTAGTTTAAACAAAACCGCCACCGGCCAAGCCAACCGAGTACGACATTCATCCATGTCCCCGTTCTGTAAGGAAGGCCCATATAGATAACACAAAAGGTTGAATTATTTAGAAACAGAGAGGGCGCTACATGCAAGACACATTTCATAGGTTTTTTTTTTTTTTTTTTTTTTTTTTTTTTTCGCGCCGTGCGTAGGTGGATAGTTGGTTATTTATTCTATGAGTAAACTATTTAGTACAACTTGGCTAACTTGGCGGCATCTCCACACGACACTAAAGAGGCAATGAGGACACCAAAGCTGTAAGCCGGGCTGGTCAGTGGGTTGGGGTAAAGCCCCTCCATCCACACGCCACCGGGCGAAAACGCGTATGAAGAAGCTTTAAGTTGGGGTAGTGGCTGTAGTTGAGGTAGTTGGGGGTTCGCAGACTTCGATTACAGTGTACTAGAAGAGTTCTAGTACACTGTACTTCGATGCGACATTATAGAATACAGCTACGTAATACGGCTGAGTGGGACGAGCGGCTGGGGCAACGCATGCTTTGCGTGAGGCGCCCGACGTAGAAAAATACTGTGGCAGCGCTGCGATCGAAGTGGATTGGGCCGCATCAAGGTCGCGCCGTTGGAAACTGCTGGCGATACTGCTCGGCAGGGTCTTTCGTACTACTTCGCGCGCTGGTATTTGCGATCAGACCGCTCAAATGGTGTTCATAATTGCTTATAACATGTATTTATGCCTTAAGAATAAATTCCTTTCTTCCTCTTCTTTATTGTATTTTTTAATGCCGCTCGGTGATTGCGCGTACACACACACACACACACACACACACACACACACACACACACACACACACACACACACACACATATATATATATATATATATATATATATATATATATATATATTATTTTGCGGTTCCCTTTGGAGAACAAATATTTTTGTCGTTCTACAAGCAACATGTATCTCTCGTGTGTATTGCGCTTATAGTTTTCCATCAGTAGCTCTTGCGAAACGCAGACGAAGGAACAAGTAAAGCATATCTGCGCCATCCGGCGCCTTGTACTCAGATATACGGGAAGCATTGTTATAGATAAAAAAAAAAAAAGAGAGAGAGAGAGAGAGAGTGTGTGTAAACTGCAGCGCAACACTCCATTCAAGTTTCCGCCTTCCTCGCATAACAGAATGCGGAGTAATTGGTACGGGGTCATTTATTGCGCTAGGACCTCGAGCGCCAAAAACGCTTTTAGTTATTCTGTATGCTAATCTTTGGCCGTTAGCCGTACGTGGATTTTTTCCCCAGTAGATACTTCAAAAAAGAAAAGAAAAGAAAGAAAGCCTGCGCGGTAGCCTAATTAGTGGCTATATAGTGGATACGGCGTTGCACTGCTTAACTGGAGCTCGCGGGTTCAATCCAGGTCGCGGAATTCGATGGGAGCGAAATAGAAAAAGACTCGTGTACTTCTATTTAGGTGCACGGTAAAGAACCCCAGTTCGTGAAAACTAAACCGGGTGCCTCATAATCATATGGTGGTTTTACCACGTAAAACCGAAGAATTTCTTTAAATTAAGAAAAAAAAAGCAGGTGGCTGCGTTCTTGTGTGTGTGTGTGTGTGTGTGTGTGTGTTTTTTTTTTTTTTTTTTAGGGGCGTAAACAAAAATTATTCTCGAGTCTGATTTCCGAGAAAAACATGTTACGCTTATCTTATATTTCATACATAAATGTAATGCCGTTCCCAAATCTATGACTGCTCAACTCAGCAGCTTGTATATTATAAACGGCTGCTTTCAGTTATCCGGTGTACTATCATAACGACATTTATGAAGCTATTAAAGGAACGGCATGTCTCACATACACGTAGAGATATGTGCAGATCTGTTGCGTTCGTTGAAGAAGATAAGTGTGGTACCACATGAGGCACCCAGTTTTAATGTGTTGCAAACATGGTGAGACTGTCAAAAAAAGTTTTCCTTGTCTGATTCAAGTTAGCAGATTTACAGGCTTCTCCAAAACGGGGCGTTTATATTGAATCACAGCTAGGAAATTGATAACACCCGTGCGTTAATTCTCTCGGGAACTGCACCTCTGCATAAATGCCACGACTCTCCGGCAGCACAATCATTCGGAACAACAGTCCTTAATTGCATCGGTCACTCACCTTTGATACTTCAATAGTGCTGTCACGCATTACATTCGAACGGAAACGACTATTCGGCGTCGTACAGTGTGTGTGTATATATAAGATGGTTTTGCCTGCTATGAATATTGCTTCTGCGAATGCGAATTTTACGTGCAGTATTCACTAATAAGTGTGTTTGATACGTACTGCAAACACGTGCGCTTATTCCGGTCGGGCGTTCTCACTTTTTCAATTTGTGCATTTAGAATATTTGTTATTTTTTCCCTTATATATATATATATATATATATATATATATATATATATATATATATATCGTGAATATATATGTCTATGTACCCTTTGATTTATTCACCTAGAAATGAATGCATTGGTCATTCTACGCGCCACGCAGTTAATAAACCTGTGTATTTCACTCTAATATCGTTTTCTTCGATCATTGGGCCTGATCAATATCCACCAACAAGAAGCGCGCGTAAAATGACACGATATCATTAATAAAATTTTCTTACGCAGCTTCATGTTGCAGAGATACCAGTTACATTTAGAATACAGTGGTAAAAACAGCAGTTCACCTGGCTAACTGCATTTGGTACCAGCCGTCAAGAGTCATGGGTGCACCAAAGCGACTAAAACAAAAAAAAAAGTACTGCACAGACGTTCTGCGAGAAAAACTGAGCGTCCGCCAGCACCCGCGTAGCGAACGCGCGTTCGCTAGCAGACGACGCGCTTGACAATGACAGAAAAATTGAAGACGTCGCGTTGTATAATCCATGCCTCAAATATATATGTTTGGCAAAATCCTGTAAACCTAAATTTGCAGTTGACATAAATTACTATTTTAAGAGGGTACTATGCGCAATCGGCCTCGGCGCCCGCAGCGAAAGTACGTTGAATATATATGCCGCGGAGCGCGTCTCCGCTCCAATCCAGTTCGCTCGCAGCGCCCTCGCAAAATTTTTCCACACGTGGTGCCTCAGCGGGAGAGCGCCGTTCGGCCCACTTGACCATTGTCTACGCTATAGTGAACTAGAACATCTAGTGCACTGTCACGGCCGCTGGATAAAAAATAGGTCCAGCAGCCGTGGCACTGTATAGTCTATGCAACCAAAGTACGCCACCCTGCACGCTGTGGCCTCGGCCCCTCGGCGGCCTGAACCCACAGAACCAGATCGCGCTCGTCCCATGCAGTGTAGACCGTTTATAACGTAAGTCGCCGGAGTCGCGAATATCTGCACTATAAGCGGTACCGCACTATAACCAAAACAACGATTTTCAAGCCCTGCACGTATGGAAAACATGTAGACCGAGCATGTAGACACGCTTTGTACTATCGATCGCGCGCACATCGCGATCACGCTTTCGCCAGTGAGCTGGCGAAAACATAATCGCGATGTAGCCGGTGGTCTTCAAGCTCGACAGCTTTGCATCGAGTCAAAACGAAACAACTGTTTGCTGCAACCGCTGCGGAAAAAAACCGTGACCGCTATCGACGCGATTATGAACGGCAACTTTGCGGTGCCGAAGGCACGTACGCGTCCGACGCACGCACCGAGTCTGGACGAATTAACTACCATTCGCTGCAACAACTGCAGCCGAAACCGCGGTGCTATCTATGCGATCATCGATTGCAACTACGCAGTTTTTTAGGCACGCGGCCGACGCGCGTACCGAGTAAAAACGAAACTACTGTTCGCCGCAATTGCTGCGGAGAAAACCGCGGCCGCTATCGACACGATCGTGGATGACAACTACGCAGTTACGAAAGCCCGCGGCCAACGCCGTATTATACGCAGCGGTAAACGCAAGAATACAGGCTTTAAAGACACAAATAGGCTCGAAGCGTTCCGGCGTTGCTGTCATTCACGTACGAGTTCAACTGATGGCTGTGGCGATGCGGACTCCGCCGCTTCGTTTCGGTTGGACGCAAGCGCCGTTCTTGCTCTTTTGCGTCGCACATTTGCGGCGCTCCTCGCTCACCGAGCCCCGAAAATAGTCCGAATTAGCCGATGTGCGGCCAAATAAGTCCGCATTAACGATATTTTGATTACCTTGAATAATATATGCATGCGCCGGCCGGGAGCGCGCACCTCTTTGAGAAGCGTGCTCGCTGCCGCCCTTGTCGGCGATATTTTCCCGCGGAAGCCGCATTATAACCGGTATCTCGTCTCACGCGGCTGCACTGTAAGCGGTATGCGGATACATGGAGTGCTATGGGAAAATTAACGGGAGTCTGAAAAGACCGTACTATATCCGGTCCTGCACTATAAGCGGTTACGTTATAAGTGGTCTATACTGTATTTGATTCCCCATTGCTCCGTACATGCCCTGTCACAGGCATATTTACTGGGGGCGCTGTCTGAAGTGGAAGGGCGAAGTATGCCATTTGCCCCCGCACATACTTTTGAAAGCGGGCATTCTCGGCTGCACACTGGGAAATTCAACGAAACAACAGTTGAGGCCAAATTTTTTTCTCTGAATATGTTGCTAACGTAAGAAATAAATTAATAAACCTTTATTTGAAACAGTGGCTTGTCACTCAAGGTGGGAGGGTCCCTTATTCCAGGAACCCTCTGCTTTTCTTTATTGCGTATCCCCTGCTTGGGCAAGGAGGATTGCCTATCGTGCCTCGCCACGAAGCGCTGTAGCGGCCCCTCCACACACGTACAGCTCCATACAACAGACGACACGCGGGATGCGCCACACGTACGGGCAATTTCCGACATATATAAAAAAAAATTCAAGTTGCGCTTCTTTCATCGTGCCCCATTTTTTCGGACCGCCTAAGCATATTCGAAAACAGAAAATCAGATTGCTATATTGAACCTAAGGGAGAGTGGTGGGGTCTGGATAAAGTATTTTATAACCAGCCGCAACGATTGTACGCCCTACGGCATGAAATTGTTGAATTATCAAATACCGTAACTATTGAATACCTGCCCAGAGATTGTCCACATAGCGTTGCAGTCAGAGTCCCTTTTCACCATAAAAAAAAAAAAAAAAAGAATGGCGTATAGCTTGCACTGGAGGCGCAATGCTAAAGAGACAGCGGATCTGACGGGCACCTAGCTAGTCCTTGCTTTTGGGCTAGGATAAGTGTGCCCTCTTCTTCGGGAGTACGAACTATCTTTAGGCATCCCATGGCTTCTACCAGGGTCCTTCAATACTTTCTTATTGAAGGACCCTGCTTCTACTGATCAAGCGCCGGCGCACACACGCTTACATAGCTGTAGCCTCAAAGTCAGCGCATGCGCAGATCCAGTCATTATCACGGCGCTAGCGCAGATCTCGGCGCGGCGGCGGAAACCGGTTGCGCGCATTGTCTGCGAGCTGCTGCCGACGCCGCCCGCGTTTCCCCGGCGCGAACGCGGGAAACGGGGAAACGCGGGCGGCGTCGGCAGCAGCTCTGCGCGTTGCCTCGTTGGTGCTACTACAACCATGGTGCTACTAAAATTTCTTTCTCTCTCTATCTCGCTGTCATTTTCTCTTTCCCTCTCCCGAGCTATGCGCGCGCCGCGCGCATGCTCACCTTCCCTCTCCTTAACGTCCCATGTCAACATGTGCCGCACTACACAGCCTCGTGGAGTTCGTGGAGGCGAGTGGGATAGCAGCATACCGCTGAGCGTACCTGCCCTTGTCGGTCCCTGCCGCCTCTGCTGCCTACCCATGTGCGGACGAGCCCCCTGAACTTTCTCTCTTCTCTTTCCTCTTTACCTCCTACTCCCCCTCTCCCCTACAACGCTGCGCCGTGCTCCCTCATGGGCTGCAGAATCAAGCGTCTCTTATGCATAATAAATTTGTCGCAGTTTCACCCGAAAGGCGAAGCACCAATTGCGATAGCAAATTAGTAGAGAGCTATACGGAGTAAGGATAGTAGTTTTATCATCTGTATAAACTTGGACATGCAGCAGCACCAGCAATGCGCAGAACTGTTGCCGACGCCGTCGGCGTTTTGCCCGAGTTCGCACCGAACACGCGCGGCGTTTTTAAATAAAAAATGTCACAGTTTCGCCCTAAGGGCGAAGCAATGAATGCGATAGCAACACAGCAATGTCATACGAAGTAAGGTGAGCGGCTTTGGTAGCAACAACACGCAGAACTGTTGTCGACGCCATCGGCGTTTTGCCCGCGTTAGCTCAAAATGCGTGCGGCGTTGGTGACTGTTGCTGGAGCCTCTGATATAAATAGGCACTTGGTGCCGCAGCTAAACGTCGCCTCCCTTCCCTCCCCCTCCCCCACGGCCTCTCGCGCGTCCGAAGAAGGCGCGTTTGCTCTACATATATGGTGATTGTAAAGGAGAAAAGAGACGCCTACTTCTGCAGCCCTTAAGCGAGCACGGCGCAGAACGCGCGTTTGTTCTCCGCCGTGCGTTCACTCCCCGTGAAAGACGCGCCCCTCGCGCCCTTTCACTCGCACATACAGCGTTCGGCGCGCGGCGACGATTTCATCTCCAAATGACGTCATACGGAACCTCACGGCGACGGCGACGGCGACGGCGACGGCGACGCCGACGGCAGAAATCTGCTTTTGAGTGTCCATATAATTGCTATCGCAATAAAACGTATTTGGTGCCGCAGCTAAACGTCGCCTGCCCTCCACCTACAGCCTTTCGCGCGACGGAAAAACTTGCGTTTGCTCTCTATATATGGAAAGGAGGAAAGAGACGCTTAATTCTGCAGCCCTTCAGGGAGCACGGCGCAGGATGGGCGTTTGCTCTCCGACGTGCGTTCACTCCCCGTGAAAGCGCGCGTCCCTCGCGCCCTTTCACTCGCACATACAGCGTCCGGAGCGCGGCGACGATTTCATCGCCGTTGACGTCATACGGAACCTCACGGCGACGGCGACAACGACGGCAGAAATCTGCTTTGGAGTGTCCATATTATTGCTATCGCAATAAAAGACGAGTAACATGTGCATGGCACGGAGAGAAGGCGAGGCACACGCCGCTCCGCGAGATGGTTGCTAGGCAATGCAGTGACGTCATAGCTCGGCGAGGTTTTGAGGCAGCAGGCGGCACTTTTTACGGTTAGCTAGAAAAGCGCCGCTGTTAATAAATATCTATTTCTGTGTGTATGCCAAGAGTGCACATACGTGTCTTTCTTCTGCGAACTCAGATTCTGCCCTGCTGTCGGGTAATGCCATACACGACATGCTAATCTTCGACAGACCCGGTCCAATCAGTACGTATACGTATACTTGAAGAATAAATAACGAGTATTATTATTATTATTATTATTATTATTATTATTATTATTATTATTATTATTATTATTATTATTATTAAAGAGGCCCGAAACGATGCGATACAGCAACCTACATACCTACCGCAGAGTGCTTGCATGGTGCGAGACAAAGAATGCTTGGAAATCCAAGAAAAGGAGTGTATTCAAGAAGCGTAGTAATGCTATGCGTTTATTTTTCGGCATCTGAGAGACAGAAGCCCCGCTGACCAGACCCAATAGCATTTAGTAGAGTCCCTAGAAAGCTCAACATTTGGATAACGACGCCTACGCACGTGCGCAATCATGCACACGACGAGATCACGCCATCGTATATATATATATATATATATATATGCTCGAGCGCCTCTACAGCGAAATTACCTATATAACGAAATAATAATTATCTCCCGGTTCCATTGTGAGCTGTGCGGTGCGCGACCTTTACAAAGAAGTTACCTGGATAGCGAATTATTTCGGAGGCCCCAAGCACTTCGTTATAAAGGCGTTCGAGAGTGTGTAGTCGTTATGCCGCCGTCGTCTCCATAACATCTACCGTGGTCGTGTTGTAGTCGTCATGATTTCGTTGTCGTTTTCTTGTTTTCGTCGCGCCACCGCAGTCGTTAATCATGCTTCATCGGCGTCAAGGTCGTTGCCATATATACTTATCACGTGAGACACTGACTGAGGCAAAAAATGCTTTCTACTTTTTTTTTTAAATACTCATCGGTGTGATCACCCTGGCACTGGCGGGTTAGTACGGGAGCGCCAACAAGCTTGTCAACAAGCGATTGGTTGCGGCGTACGCGAATGTAAGACGTAACGTCACTGGCGCAGTAGCAGCGTATGCGCGCTGTTACCTGCGCATCACCGTACAATGTCCCGCAGAATTGAAAGAATGAAAAGGAAAAGAAGATGTATTGAAACAGCGGGAAAGATCACAGAGAAATTCGCCACACGTACGCATGACACAGTGGTTAACGATGTGCGCCACGCCGTCGCACAAACGCTCTTCCGCGGTACATAAACATGGCTCCCTACATGTTTAGTTTGCCTACATGACTTTTAAACTGAAATGAATTCTGAGGTCTTACGGGCCAAAACGACGATATGATTATGAGGCACACCGTAGTGGGGTACTCCAGATTAGTTTTGACCACCTGAGGTTCTTTAAAGTGCAGCCAGTACATGATTAGTGAAAACGCCGATTGCAGGCTGGCGTAGGCTGCGTGCGCATCTTAAACGCAGCTCGCCATAAAAGCGCAAGAGCGATGGAGTTCAGTTTTGTGTTGTGCACGAACGCTAGTCTTTAAGCCATCGCGATGCCTTTTGATGTCCCACATGTTCCACAGCCGGCTGTACGGTTCCCCATCCGCCTACGTCAGACCCTTGTACCGTCAGCGGAAGGATTTAGGGCTACGTTCTTTCGACAGTACGCATCACTGAAGTCGCGATCTGCCTTGATTGCTGCGACATTGGCAATTGCCGAAAACACCGTAGCTTCCGTCATTCAATGGTGCCATGAAGCAGCGCGGGCTGCTCTGTCCGGCTTAAGCCCTCGCCTGGTGAACACGGACACGACCGCCCCCTGCGGAGGCGCCATCGCGAAGGATCAGCGGGCGCGGCGTTCGCGCCCGCTCGAGGACGGGTCCCCCGGAGTGGTCCCCCACAAACGCAGGAAGACTGCAGGAGAGCGATGGCAAGGACATGAACGGGTGCGTATTTTTGTTTTTGTTTGTGTTTCTTGTACATAAGTCGCAAATAAGCATCTCGTGCGGGTTACACCCAGAAAGGTCGCGCTCGATCTTTTATCGTTTTGAGCGTTTTAAGTTGAGCTTGAGCGCGTTGACTTGCTGGAACGTCTCGACGACCAGCCGCTTCCGGAGCACTTAGTCCTAGAATGCCTGCTTATCTGTCCACATCTGAAGTCGGTCGAGCTGCTATTGAAGCTCCTATACGTTCGAGTAACCTGCTAGACTCGTTCCCCGCCCCTTTATCCTTTCGCTTCTAGCGTTTGCTTTCTTTCTTTTCCAACTTACTCCTTCCCCAGATGTAAGGAACCAAACCAGAAGCCTCTCTTCCCGTTTAAAGCCCCTTGATCGGCACGCCTCTGGCAGGGCGGAAAGTGTTATGGATGGATGGATGGATGGATGGATGGATGGATGGATGGATGTAAAACTTTAATGAAAGTCCTGAGGTACACGACTCAGCGCGCAGCGGGCCGCTCCCACGTTGGGACAGTCAGGCCATGCCCGACCGCCGCATCGTGGGCCCTATGGACAGCCCATTGTTGCGCCCCGGCATCGGGGCTCTTGATAGCGGAGAGCCACTTGTCCTCATTTATTTGTTCCGTGCCTCGTAACCAGGGGCAACGCCAGAGCATATGGTCTAAGCTAGCGAAGTCATTGCAGTGCCTGCAAGAACTACTGGCATAAGTGTTGGGATAAAGCTTGTGTTATGGAGAAATATATATATATATATATATATATATATATATATATATATATATATATATATATAATCATTTCGGTGCGGGGCTACTGGGTGTTTGGGGGATGGTGAGAGGCGCGGCGGGTAACGGCGATTTGAAGTTGATGACATCGACTCCTGATTGGGTTTGGTCCGTTTCTTCTGGCATGGCGATCCCATGCAAGAGCCATAGTAAGCTCCGTACCGCAGTCACGTTAGCTGGTGTTGGGTCAGTCCGCCACTCCTCAAGTGCGTGAGTTCTTTTTAGGTATAGTGCCCGAAGTATAGAACTTTTGCAGAGGTTAGATTGCGGAGCGCAAAATAGATGCCGCTAAAGGTTCCGACGGCACACGGCACCTTCTGAGTGCAGCCGAGTGCCTTCTGAATGCAGCGGAATGCCTGAATCGCCACAAGAGGGGAATAGTTTTTTGCTAACTCTACTGATTGGATATGATAACATATTGTACAGGTGCTCCCAGAATAATTTGGAACGCCGGACACACAGCTGCTCGTCGGCGGAGCACACCGGCGGATAAACGCAGGCAGGATCTGCGCATGCGCGGTCTCCTCGAGTAAGTTTCGCTCCCTAGTGCATCCAGATTGGCGTTGTCTTGCTTCAAAAGGGTAGCGCTAGGTGCCCTTTAGCATCCTGCAATGGGGGCTGGGCAGATGAATGTCTGTAGGACAGTATGTACCGTAATCTATAAATAAAGGCTTGTGGACTCCTTGCAGCGTATTCTCGCCATGATCTGCCTCCCGTCTGGGAGAAAGCAATGCTTTGCGTGATTACGTGTGAGTGAGGCGGCTTGGCTACAACGGCATCGTTGCCTTATTTTCAACCGTGTTAGCCTGTCCTGCGAAGTATTTGGGTATTAGTTCTTGTTAAATTATCTCCCGATCCGTGTTACTACTAGCTTCGTAATACGAGGGCAATTTTGACTATTACATGATCGCTGCCTTAACAGATGTGTCTAGCTGCGATAGTGGCAATAAAACAGTTTACAAAATGAAATAAGGTGGCACGTTCATCAAGGCCAATTTCACGCGCAGGAAGTGACTTCATGCAAAGGGCACTCTAATAAACTCCAGTCATCTATTTGCGCACAACGTTACATGATTCGCATAAATTGTACGCCAATCAATCATGGAACCTGGAATCTGAGCAAATGATAAATACGGCCTACATGAAAAAGGAAAAGAAAGGTGCCAAAGCACACGTACATGCACACACGAGCGTTTATGCTCCAACGCGTGTGGATGCGCAGACACAGCTTGTCACGGACACCACCGGCCCAGCCCCCCTTGACAAAACGTTAAGGAGCACCTAGGGCTACCGTTTTGGAGCAACGCAACGCAAAACGTCGTTTTATGCATTGAGGCACAAGTGCTACAGCTGACCTGCCGAGGAGGGGCCGAGCCCCTCCTTAAAGATTGGACATTTACCACTGCATTGTGGTATCCCTCGTGCTGTGTACATTTGGGGGAGCCGTCTTTTTCGGCTATGTTGTGCAGTGGCGCCAAGCCCAAGCGCACTGTCTAGTCACGTCAAGGAGGAACTTTATTCCGGCTAGCCTCCCTGCTTTCCCTATCTAATTCATCTAACTTGCAATAATTTCATCCTCCGCGACTGTTTGGTCGCTATGGCGTTCTAGTGCTGAGCGTCTCCGGATTGCTTCCGGGCTGGAAACTAAACCGCCAGCACCACCACCACTATTCCCTTAACCCAATATCTACGCATGCAACATCTACGCATACGCATGCAGCATCTATGTCATTAAGCTGTTAAGCATGATCGCTGCAAGACCTGTCTAAAAGGTATCCGACCTCATTTTTATTGCGACAGCAATATATGGACGCTTGAGGCGCATTAATTCGCGAGTCGTACTGTCCCGCCGAAGGCGCGCGCGGCGGTTATATGTCTCCTAAGAAGCGGAGTGAGTTTCGCCAGCGCCTCCTCTATTTATGGTTTGGCTACACAAGCGACGAAGCGCGAAGTGGACGCATCATCAACTCTACGCTCCATCGCCTCGGTGGCGGAGCAAGGGCAGCGCGTTCTGCCTTCCTCAGCTGACATGATGCCAGGTGCGGTGCTCTTTATATTTGTGAGTCGCCAGCAGTAGCTACCAGGACGCTGCTCCTTCTACCCAGCAGGAGTTGCCATGTCGCGCCAACGTGTCACTCACGCATATGACCCTTAGTCAACAGTGACCCGTAATGCAGTAATTTACGGAAACTATTTTTCTTCTGCTTGCGAAAGTAAACGCAGTCGTTTTCAGTTCTCGCCACTCGGTGTCTTCGTTTGTGCAGACCGAAAACTTGGGAGCCACGGCGTCAGCTGCACTGCGCATGGCCGCTCAACCCTCGGAACTCGTGGAAGCGATAAGCCATCTGCTGTCTGTGTCGACTCGCCGAGCTTTCAGTTCGGTGCACGCAGCGCTTGACCAGGCAAGCTTTCTTTTTTTCTTTTATTGCAATAGCAATTATATGGACACTTCAACTGAATTCACGGCGACGGCACCAAAGGCGTATCTTGCCACTCAATCTCCCACGCGAAAGCAAGAAACAGGAAGAGGGGCGGGGGGAGGGGGGGGGGGCGGCAGCTTCTCCTCTGCCCTTAACCCGGCGGTGCCGGTCGCCCGCACCGTCTCTTATCTCCACACGGCTCTGACCTTTGTATGCGCTGTGCATTCGCCGCTCAGTTTCCGTTGAAGCGATAGACCGCGCGAACCTGCGCTTGCTGCCAGCGTTTTGACAGTCGTTGGCTGCGGTCATTCAGTGTGATCTATTCATGTTTGCTTGTGCGCACTGGCACCACGATTGTTAATTCAGTTAGTAAGCCAATATGTCCAAGTTTATGCAGCCGATAAAACTACTATCCCTATACTCCGAATAGCTCTCTACTAATTTGCTATCGCAATCGATGCTCCGGCTTTCGGGCGAAACTGCGACATTTTTTTTTTGCAGGCGCCGCTCGTTGGTTTCTTGTTAGCACTTAAACGATAAGCTTCGTGTGAAGTAGTACTGGCACATGGTTTCGAAATCGTAGAAGCTTTGTATATACCCCACACGTATCACAATTTAAGTGTGAAGGATGGGACACACTTGTAATATAGTTTGTTTTCTATGAAAGTTGTCTCGCAAGCCCTGACCTGGCGTCATCGACATTATCGTGACACGTCATGACGCAAAGAAAAATTTGCTGACATTGCAGGCAGTGGCCATCTTGAGACTCATTCCAAGTCTGACGAAGCTGGCAAAAAAAAAAAAGCCAGCTTCGCGAAGACAGCACTGAAGTAAAAAAAAAAAGTTCAATGCCGATTAGCGGTAAATGTGAGAAAAGTTCCTTAACATTACGTCGCACCTCTTCACCACAATGCAAAGTGTCTTTCAGGAGCTCACTCGACACTCGTTTCGCCTCTTCGAGGAGCGAAGTGCACATGACCGTGGTCCGTAGCAGGGCCTCGATTTTGAGGCGATGCATTTTCCCGATGCTAATGCCTTTCGGTGGTTTCCGCGTTCGTGAGTGGTCAAGCGGACCGTGGACGCGAAAAGCAACGAAAGGTATTGCATCCAAAAAGGCATCGCTGCAAGATACCGGCCCAGACCACCGTCAGTTGCACTATATATATATATATATATATATTTAATGACAACGGATGACAAAACAACTGTCCGCAGGTGGGGAACGACCCCACGTCTTCGCATTACGCGTGCGATGCTCTCACCATTTTTCATCCGTTGTTCTTGGTGTCATTGTTTGGTGGCTTCTTATGATTATATATATATATATATATATATATATATATATACACGAAGCAAGGTTTGTATAGTCTTATCGACCGTATAAATTGCAGTAAGCATTTTCTTACAAATAAAATTAACAACCATGGTGTCACGCACGTACGCGCAAAGATGAACAGATCTCACTCGATGACCGCGAACACTTTGTCACAACGCTGGCGTGACTAAGAGTGCCAGCAGTGGCGGCTAGCGAATTTTCCTTCGTGCTGTCTATCGCTTCATCGCTGACTAGGCGCGCAAGAACACAGCGCGCACGAAGCCATCAGCCTTCCCAGGTCACCCACCGCAGGTCACCTCCTATATACTTAGCCACGGCCGGACTAGAAGAGACGCCTACTCACCTCTCCGCACCTCTACCGTGCACGTACTAGAAGACGCCGCGCATCAAGCCACCATCCTTTTCGGCTCACCCTCGCACACCTTTCCTCGCAACATGCAGCTTACTGCGCGAGCCGCGACCTTATCGCACTTGGACTTTATCCGGAATCTCACGCCGACGTTGTCGACGACGGCGGAAATTCGCCTAGAATGGTCCGTATCATTTCTATCGTTGAGCAGAAGGCTTGGAAACTCGAAGAAAAGGTCGTCTGCTCACAGGAAAACGTAGTCACGCTTTCTTACGCGCTTAATGCAAGCGACAGTGTTTTTCACAGGTTACTACACGTGAAGTGGTAAAATAAAAGCTAAAAAATCGGAGTATTGTCCACTAAAGCGTAATCGTTGTTCGACTCGGCTGTGACTTCATTTGAACAGCGAAGCTGCTTAATCCAGACGTAATTTGTGGTTTGTATCAAGAAACTAAGTAGGAAAAGAAACTTTCTTGCCGACGCGGGATTCGAACCTGCGTACCCAAGGCGAGCGTCGTAACCACTATGCTATACAGCCACATTTTTATTTCTTTCTTTATTGCACTAGGCTACACAGCCACGCTTAACCACATGATTGCGTTGGGACGTCGTCGTCTTCATCCTCAGCTGGCGCGTTCGCACGCTCGTGTTCTGCAAGGTGAAGAGGTTTTGCGCGCTATGAGAGCGAGAGAGAGACGCATTTACGGAGCAGGTCTGCTGGAGCGCGTTGTCGGCATTGCAACGCGGTGTCGGTGTTGCAAGCTGCGCTATGCAACGCGCAGTGACGGCCGTAAGTCCGAGACGCGCAAGAAGAAATTATCATCATCATGAGTAATAAGATGAAAAGTTCGCGCGTACCTCCGGAAAATGCTGGGCTACCATCGCCCAGCTTCGCTGTTTCGAGCGTTCCGCGGCCGAGTGCAAGGTTAAGCGTTTTTTGCTTAGTTTTGCTTACTCGCCTTTCCTAGCTTATGCGCGTCTACCCATGGCCTTTCCTGTGGTAAAGAGTGCTTATGGGCTATACTAAACAATAGGGAGATTTTCTCGCTGCATTCAACCCCTTCACTGCAATTGTACCAATTGAGCCGTAACGCCGGGCAGCGCATACGGATAACATATCCCACGCAGAAGGGGGGGGGGGGGGGGCGCAGAGCTGCACGCCTATTGGCTCGCGCAGCAAGCCACTTCCGCCAGCATGACGGCGCCCAGCGCAACGTTGGCTTCCGAGACTTGAGGTTTGTTTACGCTACGCTGGTCCGGCAACGCGCGCTGGAGAGAGAGAGAAACAACTTTATTTAAGTGAAAAAAAAAAAAATTCACTGAAGGATGGTGGTCAGGCGGTGCCTGGCCGCCACCTCCTCGGCTCGTTGAATGGCCCGGAGTTGCACGTCGGGGCTAGAGTTCCGGAGCACGTTATCCCACGCTTCGGGCGAGGGAGTGGTCAGGAGATCAGGCGGGGGTGGGTCCTCGCTGCAGTCCCAGAGTATGTGGGCAAGGGTGGCGGTCGTGCCGCACTGCGAACAGTGTTGGCTAAAGAGGTCGGGGTATATGTGACTGTATATTTGCGGGCAAGGGAACGAGTGGGTCTGAAGGCGGCGCCACACGATTTGCTGGGGTTTCGTGAGTTTGGGGTGCGGTGGCGGTTTTGTTTGGCGAGCGAGGCGGTAGTGTTGCGCGATTTCGTGATACGAGGTCAGAGGCTCGCCGGGGCCCTCCTCGGGATCCGTGGCACTGCCCGCCGCTCGGTGGAGAGCGGCCGCGGTATCGGCTGTAGCAGACGATTAGTCGTCCGGCCACCGACGATGCGAGCGTCCGCTCTTGCGCAAGCGGATACAAGATACTGCTCCCGTTTGTGCCGCGGCTTCCGCCGCGGCACAAACGGGAGCAACGGACGCCGACGAGAAGCGGCGGTCGTTCGGGTGTTGCGGAGCGCAGCGTAGCAACACTCCAAAAAAAAAAAAAAAATACTGCTCCAGTCAGGTAGACTGCTCCCTCCCTGATAGTGAAATTATATTTGGATCATCAAAACAGTGATGCATTTATTCAGGAATAGCATCGATCCCTTAACAGCTGACACAGTTGTGCCTACAAGTCTGGCAGGTGACAGTGGTCTGCCTTTTCTCGTCCTTCGGCTATTTCGCGTCCGGCTTCGGGTGTTGCTACGCTGCGCTCCGCAACACCCCAACGACCGCCGCTTCGCGTCGGCGCCCGGCACCGCAGCTTCCACCGCGACACCGGGGCGCAAACGAGAGCAGTATCGGCTTGCGCAAGAGCGGACGCTCGCGTCGGGTAGACCAAACCTCAAGTCTCGGAAGCCAACGTTGCGCTGGGCGCCGCCATGCTGGCGGAAGTGGCCTGCGGCGAGAGCCAATAGGCGTGCAGCTCTGCGCCCCCCCCCCCCCCCCCCTTCTGCGTGGGATATGTTTTCCGTATACGCCGCCGGGCACTAGCACGCCTCGACGGAAGAGAGCGGCCGAAAGGGAACACCAGCTGCCGCAGTAGCGTGTGAGGCGTCTCGTGAGGGGAGAGTGCATCGCCGCGATGGCAAGTCACCCTCGCTGTCACAACCACAATCTCTCTCTCTCTCGCGAGCCTGTGTTATGCGCGTAGAGTACTGCACTGGCTCGGGCTTACCCAAAAGCCCGGGCCCGGCCCGTGTGCGAGGCCGGGTAGCGCAGTTTTTTCACGGGCTTGGGCCGGGCTCGGGCACGTCATGTGCTTTTTGACCCGGGCCGGGCTCGGACTCTCTGGTGGTGTGCATGTAACGGGCAGCGAGTTATCCTCGCGCGTCTCGACTCTGACAAACATGTCTTTTTCGGGCTCGGGCCTAAGGTAAAGGGGTAGCGGGCCGGGCCGGGCCGGGCGGGTAACGTAGATTATTTCCTTGCCCGGGCCGGGCCCCTGTCTCGCTCTAAAGCTATTGGTCGGGCAGTCCAACTTAAAAACAGGCCCGGGCCGGGCCCGGGCTGACAAAATCGGCCCGTGCACTGATCTATATGCGCGCATTCCTTGTCCACACAAGCTCTCGTCTGCGTTCTGACTGCGCCCAATCAAAACGCGCCAAGCGTCTCAATACGTTCGCTTGCCCGCGAGGTGTTCATAACTCGGACAATTAACAGCATTCAATTTCACATTGGATGTGGGACTAGAAATTTTGGGGTGGCCCAAATTTCAGGTTGGCCCGCTCCTACTATAAGCATCCCCATGCATTTTCTAAGTAGCCACACCTATCTCTATGGGTATTTCTTTTAATTGTTCCTTATCGCTTTAAAAAAAGCTACCAATCGTCTATCTTTACACTATCATAATGACTAAATGTCTTACCTTGCAAATTACGCATTTTTGTGCAGATACAAGGCATTACATGTTTCGCGTGACAGTGTTGGGGCGCTCGCCAAAGAAATCTTACGCTTTAAAGGAATATGTGCATTTCTTAACCTTTTCTTGCCGACGTGAGGTGGCGTCGTGTTTCAGAGGCGGTTTTTTCCCCAGGGTCTTTAGAGGCGGTGTGAAGTGTGCCCAGTTTCATAAGGGATGCCAATAAATCATCATCATCGTCTATCAAACAGTTCCAGATGTGTTCTATTACTTGGGCTCCAAGCGGGCTCGAATGCTGGCCCAAATTGGATGGCTCGTGGAAACAAATATGAAGTGCAGCGGCCTATTAAGACCGACAGGCGACGCTGGGCACCACTCCAAAAGTAGGCTGTCCACAAAACAATCTCAGTGACACCTGAAGTCAACGAAGGTACTGATACTATTGGCACGATTTGGTACGCCCCGCGGAACACGCTTAAACTGTGTACCAGGTATCGACCGTTCAATGCAGCTGGTGCACCACTTGCTGCATTTGACGCGCTAAAGTGTCCAAGTCTTTGGAGAACCTTTTGAACTTTTTTTTTCTTTCAGTTGATCTCGTTTTGCAATCCTGGTCAAGGCGTTGACGTCGCCGATGTGCAGTCGCTGGCCACGCAGTCTATTCACGTGTTGGCGAAAGTGCGCATTGCTTTGGAGCTCCAGTTGTCTTACGAGACCAACGCCTTCGTGCGCATTGGAGAAATGTTCCTCAGTTACCTGGATGTCACCATCTTTGCGCACCGCATCTTTTCCGCAACTGCGCAGGTAACTGTAGAATTTCGTCGTTCTTGCCTTTCCAGGTGGTTATCTATGTCGAAGCTTGTCTCCGGATAGGAAGCTACAACCGTGACATATTTATGCAGACAGACAAAGATGAGTAACCAGACGGCGCTATCATTCGTCCCTATCACGTGCGTTGTTTTGAGTGTTGCGCTATTAAGACAAATACCCGCAGTCACCACAATATATACTGCTCGATCTCGTTATTTTTTTGGAGCGACTTTCCCAATAAAATTACCAAAGTGAACTCTGGCACTGCGATCGTGTGCAGCTATAATGGGAATAGTGAATAGTACATGAACTTTTGTCTTCATTTTAAGTGCGGCTTCATGAATGAATTCATATTATTAGCCTCAATTCCGATATTTTTCTAAACGCTTGAAGACAACTCTTAATGAATGTATAAACATTGCGAATTGTTGTGGCATTTAAAACGCAACATTTTTAAAAAATATGATGAATTTGCAAAGTCACAATTTCGCTTAAACCAAGAAGGATGAAGTTAAGGTAAATCTATGTATGACGTATCATTCCTATGCTGGCTACGCCGCCACGCTTACGACTATTGTATAGACGCTAGCGTGGAGGAAGAAAAAGGACTATAGGAGTGAACGTCACGTGACAATTTTGAAGTCTATTCATAAAAATAATATATAGGAGCTCATGGGAAGTAGGTCCTCACTACGCGATCGTCAAGTGGTCATTTGTAGCTGCCGAACGTTTGGTAAGTATGGGGGAAGTACAGCATCACTATAAAATTTACCGCGAGCCAAACAATGCCTTGAAAGGTCACCAACCACAGGGCCTATTTCCCAAGAGTCAATGCGTAGGGTAGCCCCCGAGAGGAAGTAGGTGTGACGTCACAGGAGGTTGGCTTGCCGATGCTAGCTCCCTTCCGACAGGCTCCCTCATAGTTTTTCCTTCCTACATGGAAGGAAAAACGAGGGAGCCTGTTTTTGTGTGTTTAGTTGGTACAGGTTAAGCTTAGAAGTGGCACAGAGCAAGACGACAAAAAAGGGTAGACAACAGGGCCACCCGTCCTGTCGCGTATACTTTGATTTGCCGTCTTGTGTTGTGCCATTTTATGCCAAGATGTCTCTTTTGTAATTTTGTAGGAAACTTCGGGAAATTCTATGGCCGCAACTTCCCTCGTCTTGCGGAGCGCCACAGACAATGAATACTTCACGTTGGCCTTTATGTTGGCTTGTGCGACACCGCATGACGTCGTTATGAACATGCCGAATATCAGCACCAGAGACGCCGTAAGCGCTTAGTGAAGAGTGTGTCGAGTGTGCCGAGCATACTCTCACTCCATTGCGCGAGATGTCCGGCGTCAAGCTGGAAGGTCACTAATTCCAAAGGTTATTCATACACGTTTTCGGCGTGGCGCTGCATAAGACGGACATGTCGCATAGTATATAGTTGGCAGGATGTTAATTGGCTCGCTATAGCTGTATCTTCTACTTTGGCTTAAGTAAAGCAACCAGTGCAGTTTGCTGCTCAACACGCCTCCTGTATTTTGTGCCTTATGTGATGAGATGGGTGACGTGGGGTGCATGCATTATTATGCACTATCTGGTATCACTAAGGTTGCTCATACCAGGTCTTACATTCTTGACCAAATAATTCCTCAGAATTATGAGTGCGTCAGACCATAAACTAATGTCACGAAACAAAGCAGGCGGCGCATGCCTTTTTATCTTAAATCTGCTTAGACTTATATATTAATAGTGCGAAACAAGAACAGAGCTCAAACCTGAAAATGACGTAATTTTATTGGCACAGCTTTGCACTACCTTCGTTATCGCCCAAGGAAAGACTTTTAAAACATACCAGATACAGAAAAGTGGTAGTGAAGTCGCTAATAAAGACGTTGGCATTAACTAATAAACATAAACGAAATTGTCCGATGGCAGGATTCAGAGGACCCCTAGCACAACAGCTCGTTTTTACTTAGTCGGCTTGTTTACGTCAGTTCATACTGCCACTACAGCTATGTGTCTTTTAGACTTCGTGAGTAACACGAGAACAAGGTGAGAGCAGGAGCCAACGTTTCGACAAGTGGACTTGTCTTCTTCAAGGCGACATGGCTTTAAGAAGACATGGCGACATGAAACGTTGGCTCCTGCTCTCACCTTGTCGCACCGCATCGTCTTGAATCGCCATCTCCCGCATTCCCTGTGTTTTCCCTGTATGTAGACTTCGTGTAATATTCTAACATATTGCTGTCGCATTCATTACTTCACCCTTATGGCGAAACTGTGATATTTTTTATATACTTCGTAACACAATAAAGAAATCGACCTGTAAATAATGTACAGAACAGCGTATTTTCATACACGCTGCGGTAGCCGAGTGGCTACGGCGTTGCGCTGCTGAGCTCAAGGTTGCGGGTTCGATTCCGGTCGCGTCAGCTACATTTGGATGGATCGAAATAAAAAAAAAAAAGACAACAAAACACGGGCACTTATATTTAGGTGCATGCACGTCAAAGAACCCCAGGTGGTCAAAATAAAGACGGAGTGCCCGATTTATAATCGGATCGTGGTTTTGGCACGTAAAGCGCATTTTCCCGTTTGCAGACACCGGAAGAACTGCGCGGCGTCGCAGAGGAGCACACCTTGCTGAGGTCCTGGGTTTCCTCGACAGCACCGTCAAGCCTGTTGCGTGGCCTCTCCAGAGACTTCCACACTTTGTACCGTGCTTGGTCACTCAGGAGGGTACGTTGTCATGATTTATTTGCCAAACTTAAAGCTGAGTATTTCTTTTTCTTCTCGTTCGCAGACGCTGTTCTCAGTTTCCGACTTGTCAGCTTCCTCGTCGGATGACGGCATGGAGGCTGACGTTTTAAACCCTAACGGTGACGCCTTTAAAGCAGACGACTAGCCTTTGCTTGACTGTTCTCCTGTAGAACTTTTGCAGCAGTTATATCGTTAATAAAACGTATTCTCAATTTCGGATACCAACTTCTCCTTTGCAATTTACGCAATTTGTTCATGTACACTTTGTACTTTTCGGTGCTCACGGCTCGCAACCACAGGCGCGCCGGGACGAACCCTCACGAGGATCGTGAGACCAGTCCTGATGAACAGTTATTCCAAACCAGAGTGCCGAGTCTCCCTCAAATCAAGCACGTTTCGTGCTCGAACTTGAACCCAAAGCAAAATCGTTCCCCAGCTGAGAGGGGTGGAAAATGGCTACTCTCGGGCTGCACACTAGCAGCGCTCACATGCGCTTCTCGGGCACATTCGTCTTCAAACTGGTCAGTACCATGTCAACGGCGACCAGTCAATGACATGCGCTGTCCGAGGGCTCCAGGCACCGACACACGAGAAACACTTAACCATCACCTTTATTACTTAGGCCAGCAGCTTCGGTGAACCTAAGACAACCTGTTGACATTCGGTGCATCCTTCTGCCGTACTTATTGGCGTGCTGAAACTTTCATTGACTGATACATGTATGACTGGTCGAGACTATCTCTCCTGCATTGGCAGCTGAAGCGCTTTAAAAAAAAAACGTGAGCTTTCAACGAATTATTTAGTTTTTTCACCCCTTAGTACGAAAATCATAGTTTACCAGGCCAGTAGTCATCGCTAGTTCCTTTAATTTAGCGAAAAACAAGCGGAAGACGCCGCGGATCGTTTAACGGGCTCTGATGGCAAACACGATCGTGACGTCATCTTAGGATATATCGGTGAGGAGCGCGATTCGAATAGAGCGCTCACGTGACCCCTGTACTGACGTCATCCTCGCGCCCGGTCTTTCGCCGCTATATGCTCGGCGCGCGAAGGGGGTGGAGCTTCAACTAAAATTTAAACAGCGATTGAGGCGCTGCTACGCGCATAATCGAGAAAATAACTGCAGGAGTTATACTGCGTCAGCCTTCCAAACCCCCGTAAATCTTCCAATTTTGAAAACTCTTCAGCTTCCCTTTAAGTTGTCCTCTCCCCCCCTCCACCGTGAAGGCTACAGCACGGAACCGAAGAAGACAGAGGAGGCTGCGCTGCGCAGCCTTTCAACGAGAATGTTGAATTTGCTTGTGTACAGCTATTTTTATAGTGAACACTTGAGAAAAAAAAAAGATCACACATGCGCACAGAACCTGCTCATAACGCTATCGCAAGCTGGCATTTGAATCTAGGAAAGTCGGCTATTTTTCACACAAGGCTATAGAGGAACAACTGATGCAGTTATTTCCCGCACGTATATAATTGCCGCGGCTTTGATAATTTCTCTCGTAAGGCTCCTAGATACAATCTTGCATTCTTTGAAGACAGGTTTGCACACAGTCACGACAGTGCACACCTCGAGGCATTTGAGTTGTGTTGTTAACATTGTTGTGGTGTTTGCTTAGTCGATCGTTAATGCATCGGCCGGTTTGCCCGATGTAGACTTTACCATATGAGATAGGTATCTCATATACGACACACCGAGCACATTGTGTGAAGCGCTGTTTGTGCTTGGTTTTACACCGGGCCTTCTCTTGGAAGACAGCGCAAATTTGCTTACTTAGTGACACCAGTTCCCTAGGCGCGGAAAAAAAAAAAAAAAAAAAAAAAACGTTTGCACTCCGGCCAACCTTCTTAAGGGTGCGTGAAATTCCGTGAAAATATGGAATAACTGCCTTCGTTGTGTTATCACGACTCTGCCCTAAAATAAAGTTCATTGTCTGCCTGTCTGTCCCCCCACTAATAGACCGTAACAGAGTATCGAATAGAAGAGCGAACTGTACAAATGTTTCTTTGGCCACTGAGCAATAAGGTAACCAATCCAGGTACAGGCATCCGACTGTTTGCGCAAGTTGCTTAACTAAATGATTAATGGGGACGTTCTACGTCAAGCCTTCGCCAGCAGAGCCGTCGGTGTGTAACTTGCGATGTCTGCGATACATTCTGTCGAGGTGTTCTACTACGAAACATTTTGCCTCTGCTATAGAATTAAGGCACTTGGAGCGAATATGTGGAATAAGTTGACATTCCACACTCATACGACCACGGGGACTTTTGACATTAATTTTTTATAGTAAATTGCAGGCGAAGTACACGAAGTGTGTTGAGTGCCACCATGACGCGAGATTCTGTCCGCCTTCGGAGAAGCGCTCTTCCTGCATGAGTCTCGCTGAGGTGACATAGCCGCAAGAGCAGGCGTTCAAGTGCAAGGAGGTGGAGAGAGGACGAATGTGATTCGCGCGAAACCTTGTTGCTAGCAGCCGTCTTTGGCAAAGCAAGAGCTGTCCCGAGAACTTTCCGATTCATCGACTCCAATTAATCGTACTGGGACTTTGATGGTGATACCAACGCCAACTGGCAAAACACGTTAATATCTCACGATGACTGTCGACGTTAGTACGATTAGGAATAAAGCTACGTAGCGGCACACCGTGCTGGCGAATACGCCTTTATATCTTTAGGGAGGAGGGGGGGGGGGGGAGTAGCCTAAGAATGATAATGGCATCGATACACTCGGCACGAGCCACAGCGCCACTATTGACCACAGCGTCTACACCTTCCGACGCCCCTTAGAGAGCTTCACTAAACGCCGCCTCCTTCATCGCAGCCAGCTGGGTCCCGCTGACACTGTTCATCTGACGTCAAATGAACTATATATGATGCTATCGCAAAAGCGTCTTTTTCAGGCGTAAATCTCCTACTTTCATTGTTAGCTAGAACAACACGTGTTCTCACTTTTATCAGTCGGGCATGACATTTTTAATTTTTTTGTTTGTTTCGCGAGCGATAGCAGCGTTGCAGGGGTTCGATAGCAGACAGCAGCAGCACGCCAAAGTGGGTGAAGTAAGCTAAGAATGCTAAAAGCATTGAAGTATGAAATAGCGGCAAAAATGACAATGACTCAGCGAAAAAAGATTGACACTCAAAAATCCCTGAAATGGGTTCGGACATCGGTACTAAGTGAAGGAAACACTAAAGGATGGTGGTGGATAGTGGTTTTGCTCAGTCATGATCATAGTCATGATCATGACTGAGCAAAATGACAATGACTCAGCGAAAAAAGGTTAACACTCAAAAAGCAATGGGATGGGTTCGGATGTGGTACTAAAAGGAAAAGGCTAAAGGTTGATGGTCGAAGTCATAGTAATGAGCATGACAAGGCTTTCGCCTTAAGGTCTCTTTGGTGTAGCTAAAGGGACTCCTGAGGACTCATGACATGAATGTCATGAAAAGCGTACGTGTCATGCAGGTCATGAAAGAGCCGCTGACGTCTTGGTGCTCTCGCGGTGGTTTCGTTAACTTGGTAGGCTCTACGCACACTGCTTCGCATAACATCGATTCCCCCAGGGCTTGAGATCGGCCGGCTTTTTCATTAACAGGTTAATATATTAAATGTTTCGCTCATGTATCTACGAATGAATAGATCAGCGATAGGAAAGCTGAAGCCACGTGGCGCCAGGAAAAGTGAAATGGAGTGTCGGTGCAATAAACACAAATCTGCAGATTTTTGCACTACATCATCGAACGAACGGGCAAATGGAAAATTTCCGCTACGTCCGAGCGTGTTTCCGCCACCTTTTGACTGTACTGCTGCTTTTGAAAACCTTCAACATGGTTTCCACATCCTTACATTGGTTTCAGCTAACATGTTGCCATGTTTTCAACGTCATTACAATATCCCTTTACACTTGTAACAAAATAGAGAACTTTTCGAACTGCCCTCGCATGCCTTCAATCCTGTTTGCTTGCTTTGAATAACCATTATATTTCGTCATTCACATCCTGAATCGCACATGGAGCACGCATTACGTCACATCGTCTTGTGCACGCTGTATATGCCTTACTCCTCGCTTGCCACACGCACAGAGTTCTGTTGTCCAAATATTTACACCTCCACAGGCGTAGACGCAATTAGCTCGCGCGACAATTACGCTCGCTGGTGATTCAAGGGATGCCTTCTGCACGAAAGGGACGCGTGCAAGAACCGCCTAATTGATTGAGTGACTGATTGATTGGTGATTGATTGATTGAGTGACTGATTCATTGATGATTGATTGACTTGAATGACTTATTGACTGGTTGGGATGAAACTCGAAATTGTTGACAACTACATTGTCGCCGACTTCTCCACAAAAAAGGAGACTTAAGAGAGATCCGGCAATAAAGCAGATCTCGCAAACGTGCTCAGACGGTCAATTGGATAAAGACAACAAGGCACAGTAACAAAACGACACGTTCTGCAGCTTCTGCGATTGTACAGAAGTCAGTAAAGCACAAACAATAGAATTTCGTTATTAAATAAAATAATAGTACAGTGGAACCCCTTTGATACGTTCCTCGCTGTTACATTTTCTGGGCTGCGATATCATATTTTCGTGGTCTCGACCTAAATCCCATTGACTCCACGTATTATGTTCCCCTTTGAAACATTGCCATTGTGTAATATTCCCGCATCTTAATTACGTTGAGTTTCAAAGCGGCGGTCACGTCAATGTAGCGGTGCATCCAGCCAGTAAGTTGTCACAAGCGACTGGCACGTTGCAATGAGAGACCAAATCTGACCAAAGTTTGCAATAAGCGACCGAAGTTGCACAAGCCAGGTGCTGCTCAAGCATATCGGGAGAAAGTGTGCGCAAAGCTGTTGGTGAAGGACCCGAAGAAGTGTGCAATGGTGAACATCTATCAAGGATCACGCACAGTGGGCCAGATCCGCGAAGCGGAGGGCTCCATTTATTTTCATGCCTGCAAGGGCCTTATATGCATTGCATAATGGCCTCTTCTCCTTATTCAGCTTCGCCGCAATAGAGTTGTGTTAAGCAGTGCAGCATACGCAAAGTATTGCGGTGAAACATGCATATTTAAGCGTTGAAAGTGGCCGCTATCACGGAACATCGTACGTGTCCCTTGGTTATACACACGTGCACGCTCGGTCTCCGGTCACAGAACTAGCACCGAGATGTCTTATAACTGTGCTGGCCGTAATTCAGAGTTGTTTCTGAACTTATTGTGACAATTTGCGGTCGTCCTCACGGTTACATCTTCCCGGCTGTCGCGTTTTTTTTTTTTTTTTTTCGCGGTCCCTGTAGAAAAACGTATCAGCGGGCTTCTATACTCTAATAAGTTCGATGTGATCGACTGCGTAAAAGATACACAAGCACACAAAAAGAAGTCGGCACATTCAGCGCAAGTTATCAGCATCGGCAAACGAAATGAGGCCGGTTTTTTGCATCATGAAAACAATATCAATATTGACTCCGTAAAAAGTAGTAACACATGACACAAAAACCGTCTATTATACTTCGGTCATGATCGTAGCCCATACAACCGTGATTGACGTTGCTGATATTGATTCGCTTTGCAAATATAGATGTTTATTAAAGAGCTTCTACAATCCCAGAACAGGCCAGTTTGCCCGAATACAACAATGCCACATCCTCATATCCACTTTGGTCGCGCTCGAAGGGGATTGCCTGTTTTTGGAACAAACGGCGTATCCGTTTGCTAGAGGAGCTGTACAGCCTCGTGTACAGTGCAGCCTTATGGTCAGAAATGCCATCTAATATATCGCACTGAAAACCATCTTGGGCGAGCATATCTAGAAGCGAGTGTTGACTGGTTGGAGGGTGAACAATTTGAGTGAGGTCAACAGGTAACGAAAGAGAACATGAGCTCCTCACAGATAGAAGCATCACGACCAAAGCATCTCGGAGATCGCCAGTCAATTGAGACGTATTAAAATCCCCCATGAGCAATACGTCTAGGGGGCCGAAGCCATGCTCGTGCATTAACCAGCTTAGTCTATGTAACATTACCAACGACGAACCGAGTGAACGACCGCATACGCCATGAAATATAGAACGTTTATTTGAGTAGAACCTACCCCAAATAGCGTCAACATCAGCCGTTTAAGAGAGCAGTGAGAAGACTTTATGCCTGACCGAAGGAGAAGCGCAACACCGCCACCCTTGCCACTTGATCGGTTATTCCTGATTGCTACACTGCCGGGCGGGGTAAATTCTTGGCCAAACATGCCAGCATGCAGCAAGGTTTCCGTTATGCACACTATTTGGGGGAAGTATAACAAAACGAGAGCAAAAAAAAAAAAAAAAAGCACGGACTTGTTGAAAATACTTCTTGCGTTAAAACTTAGTTAAAAGGAGAAAATGCTTAGATTGCCAATATACTTTGCGGTAGTCAAGGAGAAGGCACTTCTGATTTAGGTAAAACAGCAGGTTTAGCAATGAAACCAGAGTTACGCTTTAGGACATAGTGGACATAGTATATGTCCCATATTCTATGTAATGCACGTCATAAACGTAGGCAACTGATCGTAGCGCAACGTTACTCTGGATCCCTTTGCACGAAAAGACGCAGTTGCATCCCACAGTATCTTTCGTATGGTACGTACTTTCGACGATAAATCAGTTATGTAAAAGCTAGACCTTTGGGCCCTGGCAACGTTTTTCATCAACCGAATTTATTCCCTGGACTTGAAAACTCTCATTATGACGAAACGTGGTCGCCCATCTAGCGGCCAGCCTACACGATTAGACCCCTCGATATGTGGACAATGCATTTCAAGACTCTCCGTTAGTACCTCGGTTATATAATGCAACTGTAATGAAGAAGAACGCCGGGACATAGGCAGCAGGATTGCCAACAACATCGCGTGCCACGGACGCTCGAGCTTTGAGACTTTGCTCGGTGAAGCGCGCTACCCGTCATCTGCCTTTCGTCGAATAAACCTCTATTATAGAACAAATATTCCGCATTTTCATATTCGTTGTTGTTAGTAAACTGTGCAAGATGACATTGTTTCGGCTTGAACGGTTTTCTATATCCTCGGACTTGGAATTATGTTTAGTAACCGATCCCCAAAGTGAGGTAATTTAAGAATAACCTTGCCGCACAATAAAGTACATCCAATAGCAGCAGAAGATGAATCGAACTAATTCACACCACCAGGAGTGAGAGGGCAGACCATAGACACGCCATCGACAGCGTCTGCGTGTCGCAGATCAGACAGTACGGATATGACACTAGACGGAATGATACGGCATCGTCGCCGCAAAAGAAGGCCATCGAAGTATCCAAAAAGCTGCATGACAAACGGACAGCGAATTAACAGCACTGCTCCGGCATCGCGTCGTGTTGTGCCCGCACATTGACGTGAAGCGTCACCCAAGGAGATGCCATGGAGGCTGATAAGAAAATAATATGCAGCATCAAGAAGAACGAGATAATAAAATAAAGATGATGCTTAAAGGCAGCAGTGCCATGCGTAGCAATAGACACGATAAGCATTAATGGAGAGAGAGAGAAGAGAGAGAGAGAGAGAGAGAGACTGTGTTCTAGTCTGCTACCCAGCGTAGGGGGAAGTGGGAACGAAAGGAGAGGGAAAAATCAAAGATGATTATGTGAAGAGAGAAGGCGTGGATAAAGAAGAAAATAAAAAATTAAGTATAAAATAACATGA
The DNA here is from genome assembly GCF_013339745.2 of Dermacentor silvarum. Classification (NCBI taxonomy): domain Eukaryota; kingdom Metazoa; phylum Arthropoda; class Arachnida; order Ixodida; family Ixodidae; genus Dermacentor; species Dermacentor silvarum. The sequence continues at coordinate 14,782,617 of NC_051157.2, forward strand.
ATGAAAAAGCATGAACGGAGGTCTCGGCATGGATGCACTGTTAGCGAGCCTCGACATCCTGCGCCCCCATACAAGCAGGCGCACGCACACGCACACGCACACACACAAAAAAAGGTAAACTAGATTGAGTGTTCCTAGATCTGTCTCAGCCGCATTCAAGTGTAAGTGTAACTCACCGTGCAATGATATTGCACAAGTTAATGTTAAGTGACTTACTTTTCAAATCTTTATTCGTTTATGACTTCTTGTTTATAGTTTCACTTCTCGCATTCATGTATATAACTACATAATTTCAGGATTTTGGGATTCCGTTTTTCGAGCAAGTATATTGCTTTCAAGCACCATGAAACTGAACCCGCATATAACGCACTCAGTTACCTAGAAACTGACATAAAACGCAACACCACAGATAATCAAACCAGGATTCTGAGAGTACGTGTGATAATCAAAAGCATATTTTGCGTGTGTGCATCTGCGAGTGGGACCGAGTCAGCCGCCAATGCGCCTATTAAACTGTCGTTACTTGAGCGATTAAATGTGCATTTGCGAGTGCATCGCTGCGTTTATAGAAAGCCTGCAACATCAGCGTACTGATATGCTAACGACGCTGTTACTACGAAGAGTGCTTAACAAGCAAGATGATGTAGAGGCACTTTAATTTCTTTTGTTGAACCTTTGTGAATGAACATAATCTTGACGGTTACATTCTAACCCTTACAAGTGACAAGACGTGACGGGTGCCTTTAAAACATCAAGCGTCAAAATCGTATTTCTGCCGTTCTTTTCTATTTAAAAAACAGTCATGAGTTCCTCGTCCGCAGAAGATAACACTTTGTGAGCGATAGTGAACTTTAATCGACCCTGTGGTTCATTAACGAAGGTTATCGGGCTCATTAATGAAGTTCGAAGCAGCTCACAGTTCCTCTCAATGGTTTATTTATTTTTTTTTCGCTAAGGAAACACATTGAACACACCTTAGAGACCGGATGTCAGAATAAAGTTAATTTACATGGTGAAACTATGCCGCACGCGTAAAAAAATTAAATTACAAAAACGGCGATTGAGCATCAGCTTTGGCATGTGGGACGTATCGAAATTTTGTTCATCACGCAAATGAAACTCATTGTTTTTAAACAATACAAAAGAAATACCGTTTTGGCCAGAATGTCCCAAGTGTGTTTGTTAGTTATTTTGATTGTTGGTTTGTTTCCTTGCTTGCTTACTTGCTTCCTTGCTTTTGTCGTTTGATATGCGATTAAATTACAGCGTTTTGTAATTTTGCAATTTTAGAACTTCTATCTGCAACTAAATGGAAACAGCGCCCATGCTTTAAAAAAAAATCGTGACAAAGTGTGAACTTTTTATCGCGGTGAAGGGCAATCAACGAGCTTACTCATCTTTCTTAACTCCCTGGCTTACTTCTCAATTTGGTTTACCTATCTATACAGTCGACTCGCATCGACTCAATCTCATTGAAAAATATTTTAGTTTGAATTATCAGGCAATTTAACTGTTAGTAGTCGCATAACATGGTCCGACGCAGAGTTATTGGTAATTACATGAGCGGATCGGCTTTCGAAGCAAATATTTGTACGCACAGCACTATATATATATAATTCACGGCAGCCTCCGGTGGGTGCCATGGTGGACATTGTTATACTTCCTTTTCTTGCGCAATTGCTTATTCCGACGGCAATTAAACGCACACTCTAGGCGCGTTGGTGCTGTCGTTCTTGGTGCCGCCTTCCTGCTGTCCTGGTATCGACGGCGCATACGAGGCCCACGTACGGGGGGTTACAAGGCATCCGGAGTCGTGCAGTGCGTTTGGCTGCACAAGCGACTGAGCCAAGAGGACGCCCTGTCAGGCTCCGCTCAATCGGCTATGCCTGAGTCAGGGCAGCGTTTGGCTTCCCCTGCTGGCATGAGCCTTGTGCGCGCACACATTAGCGTTCCGCAGAGCAGCTGTGTGCGTACCGCACCGTGTTGCATGGATTTGTCTGTAGTCCTTTTCATGAGGCACTGACAAATGCTGACGTCGATCTCATCTCGTACTTCACCTCATCGTACCTCAACTCCTGTAACACCGCTGCCGGCGTTCCTCGTCGCGCCGGTGTTGTGACATGCCCGGTAACTTCCATGTTGCTGCTGCTGCGTAGCAGTTGTCTCACGTGGTGCGTCGCACAGTGTCGTTCGCGCGTATAGTCACAACACCAGCTCGAGAGCAATGCTAAACCTTGTTATCGCTTTGGCATGCAGTTTTGCCTTCTGGCAAAACTGCATTTTTAATGACTTGTGACTGGCCGGAGCGTGGTAGAGACCTGTTTAATAGCTGTAAGGATTCCCTTCCCTTCACATCATTCTTTCATTCACAAAGCCATTTTAACGTTGCGCACAAGCTGGCGACGTACTGTTGCGCACATTTTAAACATTAATTAATTAATTAATTCAAATAATCCATCAATCAACGGTGGATGAAAGAGAGTTCACGTGCCAATGCCCGGGATACGAGATTCGTGAACACGGGAATATTGGAAGCAGGCCAGTGGCACCCTTTTGTTATGTCCCCCGTCAAGATATACGAGAACTTCTTGACTATTTATTTACATACGAATGTGTTGTGATCAGCCGGTCTTGGCCGTGCTGCTCAGTTCTGATAAAGAGGAAACCTTAAATCGACGTTTGTTGAATAAGGCGACGGCTTGAAAACGTATTGAGAGCAGCGATCAAATCGCAATTTTGGGTTCGATTAGCAATAAGCAAAATTATCTGAGATTCAAAATATCACGAGTGAACCTTGTATTTAACTGTCTATGAACGTTCATGAACTTTCTATAAGGCGTTACAGCCGTTAACCCGTGCTCTCCACTGTATGCCTGGTACAAACTATGTCGGAGATTCGTCCGTTGCTTGACCTTCAGGGCCCAGGAAACGGGCGAGGGTGCGTTGACATCGTCTGCGCTACCCGAACCGGTGTGATTCACGACCAAGCCCAAGGATGTTGCGCTCGATACCACTATACAAGGGGCTAGCACGCACGCACGCACGCACGCACGCACGCCTAGCCCTCGTAGTGTTCTCGAGTGCGGACCCGCCTCGGTGGCTCAGTCAGCTAAAGCGTTGCGCTGCTGAGCCCGAGATCGTTGCGCGAGATCGAATCCCGGCCGCGGCGGCCGCATTTCGATGGAGGCGAAATGCGAAAACGCCCGTGTGCTTGCGTTGTAGTGCACGTTAAAGAGCCCCAGGTGGTCAAAATTATCCCGGAGCCCTCCACTACGGTGTGCCTCATAATCGGAACTGGTTTTGGCACGTAAAACCCCAGAAAGAAGAATATGTTATCGAGCGCAACATCCTTAGGCTTGGTCGTGAATCAGACCGGTTCGGGTGCCTTTTGTATATATATATATATATATATATATATATATATATATATATATATATATGCATAAGGGTAGCCAAAATTGTGGATGGTGGACAGCTGTCGCTCTAGATCTATTGGCAAAACACCAATCTGGTCACGCGGATGCTGCGGTTACGGCACCCATCGGCGGCAGCAAAATTGTCTTTTGTTCACTGCCGTTTTATTTTATGTTTTTCGAAATACCACTATTATAGCAAATTTAGGCACCGTCTATAAATAATTCGAATGTTATTATATAAACAAACAATGGTTTTTAAAACCACGCACACGCGCGCGCGCATACCCACCGGCATATTCTGAGTTACACATTGGCGTCCAGAAGAGGGAAACACTGATTAAATCTGTTTCTTTCGATGACTACAGGGCCGTAGTATGAGTAATCGAACGAGAGGTGTGAGACCATGAAGCGCGCGGCCATTTATACATCGTGCCTAGGAAAGGTTGTCGATAAGGATTATCGATCTCGCTACCACGCACCTCCGTCATCTTTCCGATTGCTTAAGAACGTCATTATGTGGATTTACGCAGGAACAGATTAACCACCGTCATTGTCCGAATACTCGGAATCATGTGACACCTACGTCAGTGCAACGTATTATCCGAGCCGCCGGCTCCTTCCCTCCACGCGTGGTGTCGCTCGGACAGAAATAAACGGCTGACATTTCATACTACGTCATTACCGGAGGAGTTACGCTAACTTAGTCAGATAAGCGCTGCGTTTAGCAACAAACGCTGCAGCCTAATAGGTCGAATATTAGCGAAGGTTTCCTGCAGATGTTTTTTTTTTTTTTTTTTTTTTTTGGAACGACTTGTTCTGATAACCTCATCAGGAAAGCAATCTGCCTCCGTTGCCCACATCCAATATTCCACTGTACGGTCGTCTGTCTGATATCCCATACAATATGTCTCTAATCGTATGGTGTTGATTGGATACGGATGTTTTTATGGGGAACGGGATGCACGCATTCGCATGCGAGGCAAGATAATATTTTAGCATAGCGCAGACGTATTAGCGCGATCATATACCGGATTACACGAGGAATGAATCAAAATGTAGACATTAAAGGCTACCAGCGGTAGCAATCCTATTAGGCTACCAGCGCTAGCGGCATCTCGTAACTCAATGCGGAACAATGAACACAGGACTCGTTGCAACTACCGATTACGTCCTATACTTACCTGTTGACCTAGGCATACCGGAAGCAACATAACTGTAAACAAGTTGATATCGACTTTTTTTTCTTCGTCGAAATGAGCAGTGCAATGCAAGACAGCTTTTAATGCATGTTTAACGCCGTCCAGCAGGCCCGCGAGGAGGCGCTGAGACAAGATCTCGACGTCCCGTCGTGGGAGACCTGAGCGCGGATCGCCGAAAACCTGCAGGACAATTCAATAAAGTTATTACCAACCGATGTCAACTAGACACAACGTCTGAATCCGTGTGGGTAACTCAGCGAGAAAGCGGCTAAATTTTGCGAGTTTTGTAGTCGCCTTAACGACAACTTTGCCTTTTTCGAGTCTTCGCGACCTTTTTGGTGAGGTAAATTCTTCTGTCTTTTAGGATTTCTTACGTGCCAAACCCACGATCAGATTATGCGTCACGCTATAGTGAGAAACACCGTATTAATTTTGACCACCTGGGGTTCTTGAACCTGCACCAAACTGAAGCGTTTCTGCATTCCGCTCCCATCGGAATGCAGTTGCCACGGCCGGTATTGAACCCGCGACCTCGTACTCAGCAGCGCAATGCCATAGCCGCGGAGCTTCCACTGTGGCTCCTCTAATGGCGTAAATAACCAGTAAATTGCCGTGGTAAATGTCCTCAAGACACTGTGGCGAAGTACAATATATAACCCCCATTTTATCCCGAAGGAAATGCATATGTGGCTATATTTGTCGCTGTTTCTAAAGACTGGTGAGCGATCTGGGTGCATCAAAGCTGCTTTTCTAGGCAACAATGTGCAGATCTGATACCGTTTTAGAAAATCAGTCCCCCCCCCTCTTCTACACCATTCGACCTTTGGCTCACCACCGAAAGAGGTAGCGTTAAGTTGGCCTTTGGGAATATTTCATATTTTCAACAAAAATCGATCTGATATTGCTCTATTAGATGTATGCCTCGGCTCGAATTTCAGTAGTCGAAGCTTTCGAAGTATTCGAAACGAACGAATATCGGAATTTTTTTGCGGATAAACTGCAACACCACGAAAAAAAAAAACGCGTGTAAATAATGCATACAATGCCCAAATACTTGGAAAAAAAACTGTCTCCATTCCTGAATGCATGAATCTTCTACGTCATGGCCAGCGGCTCTGTTCCTGACTTCTACAGCGAAGTTGATGGCAGAGAAGTTTGCCCTAGAGGTCGTTTCACGGCAACGTAGTCCGCGCTGCCGTGAAGCCACATTTCGAGGCGAAATTCGCATTTAACTCGCACCCCAATTTTACTGTTAAAAGAAAATTGGTGCGTGTTCTACGCAAGAAAATATGGTAAATTTCAAAACATGTACAATCGACAGCTTCGGTTTTGGTGAGCAAGTCGCATCGCATAGCTCATAGCCAATACAAGACAAAGACAAATTCGTTTACTGTCACCTACTGATTTCTACACCTGCTGGATTAATCAAAAAGTTGTTCGCAGCAACCATACGGCTTGCCGAGAGCCGTACGTCCACTTCGTATATAGATTTGCGTCGACGTGGCACTAAACTGTAACTTTGACGGCTGGCACCAGGCGAAACAGCGCACTAACAGCCAAAGCAGGCGCGGCGGTGGACGGCAAACCGTCGCGGGGAGTTTGCCGCTCATCGGTGATCAGGCCCCACATCACGCTCACAAAGGTACAGCAAAAGCGGCGAGCGTGCCTACCAAGTTGTCTGTGCGCTTGCCAAACAGAACGGGTTAAGCTCGCGTGTACACGGAAACACGGCATGAACTGGCGACGTCGCGCAGTCAAGGTCGCACTTCACAGTACCGCGACGACGCGCGACATGCGAACCCGAATTGCTGCCAGATCGAAATATGTGCCCCAAATTGTAATTTATTAAAAAAGCTAATTAGCGTAATTATGTTAATTATTAAATTAAGCAGTTTGATTTCTGGTAGAGGTAATGGCCACCTCATCGAGTGATTTAGATCAAGTGCTAATTGTGATATAAGCAGCAGTCAATTTTTAAAAGCTTTGGTGCTGTTAAGTGCTATAGCAAGCGCTGAGACTTATTTCAGCACAGCCTTACCGTATTGCTGTAACAGTGCCGATATTGCCTGCCGCCAAATGCACATTCGTAGTTACCGGAAGCACTAGGACGTTAACTATAGGCTTAAATACTGTACTGCTACCGCTACCATCCTGCAGCCTTCGCGTGCACTATCTAATCCGTTCCACATGCACTCACGTCAAGCCCGCGCAAAGGCCGGTAGCTGGTCGGTGCGCTAGTGGTCAGACGCGACCGGCGTAGCCAAACCAGGGGCGACGCGAGACCAGAGGGGATGTATATACTCTGTCTCACCAACAGCGTGTAATGCAGCGAAGTCTAGGGCCAACCGATCAGTAACGAGAAACGGCTGCATGCTACCGAGTAGGGAGAACGGCTCGCCCACTATCCGCTACTATAGTTCATGTGCTAAAATATTAAAGAAACGGAAGCCGGACTAGTTGATCTTGATTCATCTTGAAATTTCAGAGTAAAAAAATTCCGGCCGAACCCATCTCACCGTGAATTTCGAAGTTAATGCGATATATATTCAAGAAATGTAGCGACACGCCATCGTTGAAACACGTCATGTATGATGAGCAGTGAATTGCAGCCGGGTTCCTCTGTCGTGCTTTCTTCTGGAACATTTAGCAACGCTCGCGTTAAGTCATCCTCCGAGATTGTCTCCGAGACTGTACCGGTGGCGCGCCGGTGCATGCTAACGCCGAGGATGAATCCGGCGTTACCCGCAGGCATTTGTTGCGCAGCGCTGATGTTGTGCTCGAGGAACCCGTGTGACGCGGGTTCGAAACCACATAGCAAGTAATAAATTTTAAAGGACCTTTCAACAGCGGGGCTGTTCAAGCTATTCGTTTGCCAGCGTAGCGTTCGAAAAAACTCGCCTAGCGATGACGTTACTGCGCACAGCTGCGCCTCGCTTCACCTTGCGATAGCCAATCGATAGCTAATCGATAATCGATCAATAATAAATACATTCCGGGAAACGCTGGGGATGACTTGGTAGTGCTTAGCCTAGCCCAAATACGTGGTCAGTACCATGCGATAGCCAATCAATAGCTAATCGATCAATAAATTCTGGAAAAGCATAACCAGTAAGTCCAGGACCAGCTAGGTGCCTATCGACTCCACTGTTTCTTTAGCCTTGCGCCACTAGTGCAAGATACGCTCATTTTTTTTATTCTTGAAAGGTGGAGTACAAAGGCTAGATAGACAGACACGAAACAGGCTGAATTAGGCCAAGAATGCCGATCGCAATAAAAGGACCGGAACAAGAGAGAAGCGAACACTCACAGCGATGACTCACAACAACATCTAGCGCTGTCCATGTGGTCTTCTCTGTCGGCTCGGTCCGTATTGCGCACAAAATTTAAGCCAGCCGTAATTTGTGGTTTGTATGAAGAAACTATCATCATTAGCAATGAAGAAATAAATAAAATAAACTTTCTTGCCGTGGCGGGATTCGAACCCGCGTGCCCACGGTCCCAAGGCGAGCGTCGTAACCACTAGGCTAAACAGCCACTTTTTTTTTTTCCTTTAATGCATGGAAAATAAAACTGAAGGTATATTACAGCGCGGACATAGCTACACACTTAAAGCTCGGGCAAACACACAAATGCGTCCAAAAAGTGCATCCAGTCAGGCAGAGGTTCCTGCGCAGTGTAGACACTTCTTATATAAGCTGCACTTTCTTGACAGGATGATCTTGCAGATCGCGGGCTTTCGGCATACATGCATTTATGCAAACCATATGATTGCGTTCGAGCGTCGTCGTCTTCATTGATAGCTAGCACGTTCGTACGCGCTCGTGCCAATGCTCCGCCAGGTGAAGAGGACTTGCGCGCTATGCTCTGGAGAGAGAAAGAGAAAATGAGAGAGAGCGAGAGAGAGACATGCATTCACGGAGCGGGTCTACTGGAACGCGTTGCCGGCATTGCAACGTGGTGGAACGCGGTGTCGGTGTTGCAAGCTGCGCTGTGCAACGCGGTATACAACGCGGATAAGCCTAGCATAACCAAGCTCAACTCAGGCGCAACCAAAGCCGAACCTAGCTACTACGAAATTCAACCTATAGCTACACGAGTATAGGCCTAGCTACAACCAAGTTTAAACCTTGACATAGCTAAGTTCAACCTAGCTACAACCAAGAGACGCAATCAATCGGCCAGCTTCGCGGTCTCTTGAGTTTTGCGCGGCCTAGTGCAAGCAATGCCTCTAAGAGGCGTTGGTGCAAGCTTTCGCCTTTTTTTTTTTTTTTTTTTTTTTGACGCTCCTTCCGTGACGCTTCCATTCAGTCGGCGTCGCACCGAGAAAGGTCAGAAGCGGGCTATAGAGGAGCCCATCTTTTAACGCGATAGCGTTAAGGGACCCATGTCGCAGAAAATCCGGCGTCGCCGTCGGCGTAAGCATTGGCGTCTGGCGGAAATAATCATGCCGAACCACATCATCCTGAACCATCCCGACCGGGCGGGCCCTTCGCGTGGCGCAAGGCGTTAGTGAACGAAAATTGAATTTCTCAAAGTAAAATCCGCCAAAAAAATCGTAAAGTACGACTTAACCACAACCTATAGAGACATGCTAGCGTCGGATTGTAATTTATATGCGAGAGAAAAAAAAAAAAGCCTGATAAGTAGCCGTAGCAGTAGCATGATAAGTAGCATCTTTGAATGCTATCGCGTTCCACTCTTAGAGGCGAAGCTTAAGCGTCCTCCAATTCTGATGGTGTTTCGCTGTACTTTGGTTCTAGGCAACATTGAGAGGAACGTTGAAAACCGAGCCTTTCTAACTTTTGATCAGGCCCCACGTCGCCGAAAATACGGTGTCGGTGTCGGCGTCAACGGCGTCCAATAACACTATCGCGTTCCACTCTTAAAGACAAAGCGTACCCCAAGTTTTGGTTCTCTTTTCTGGTATAGCGGCGACGCAACCCGCAGCTTTCGCTGCACTGCAGGTTGAAGAGATGGAATGTGGAAAGTAGAGAACTCGCCGTTCGGCTCAGCGTTACTAGATTAGGTAATCTAGTAACGTTGGTTAGGCTGGACAAATGTAGCGGGACGTGCAGGAGAAGAAGGATGCGATCAGCGCGACGCTACCGGCGTGGCGGCGACAACGCCGCTCTCTCCCCGGAAGAGAGCGCGCAGACCCGCGCGACGCGTCAAGCGGGACGGTGCGCGTCGGCCGGCGCCTCTGCTGCGCTTCGCCGACGCTCGTGCGCCAGCACGTGAGGTTCCTGCGATGCGCCTCGGGCGGCGTCCCCGTTGACATTCCGGCAATGGCCCTGCTTCGCACCTGCTGCTGCTGGCTCTCTCTGCGCAAGGGAAGCTTCGCCTGTGGCATCTACACGCTCGTGAGTGACTCCTTCGCGTCGCAAGTGGCAGCCGCGTGGATCACATTTACGATGCATTTTCGCCATCAGCGTCGGTACTGAGCTGAGGCATATTCTGCAATGCCGACTGGCAAACGTCGCGAGTAGACATCGTGCCGATATGGAAGCGCTTTCTGTAAAATTGTAAAGCCTGAACCTCACTCATACATGTTGTTTGCCTTATAGTTTTCGTGTTGATGAATGTCCCTCGCTGTTTATTAAACTTTCTTCCAGCGTAGTAAGGAGAAAAATATCCCTTAGATTAAACGAAAATCTGACATTCGTTTTCATGTCGGCGCAAGGTGTACATTACTATATGTGATAGCATTCAAGTGTAAAATAAGACCGACCGACTTACTTGGTTGCCTCATTGACTGCACTGATAAATAGGGTGGCTGACTTGGGTGCCTTTAATAATTAATCGATTGATTGTAGAAAGGGTGTACCGCTGGGCTAGTTGGTATACAGGGTGTTTCATTTTGGCTGCCCGAAATTTTTAAAAATTGCCTGTGGCAGGTAGCACAATGATAATCCTTAATCTAAACTACTCGATGAGGCTGCCATTACTTCCACAAGAAATAAAAACGCCTAATTGAATAATTAACATAATTATGCTAACTTTTTCATTTGTTATTTTACGGCACACCTTTCAATCTACGAAATTATAGCCGCTCAGTTCGCAAGGTATCCACTTGGAACAAATTCTCAGGACTGAACTAGTTTCAAGATATTAATTTTGAACGTGTCCGACGAAATGCATGGGCGTTCCAGTTTGTGCTTCAATGCATAAAACAGCGTTTTCATCAAAAATTTTACTGGAACGCCCATAGGAACGCCCATAGGGTGTACGGCAAAGGTTGGCACGTTCTTCATAAACACGTCACCAACGCCGCCGCCGTCGACAACAGTTCTGCGCGTTGCTGGTGCTGCTTCCCTCCTTCCCGTCCCTTACGCCCTTTCGCGCGACGGAAGAAGTCGCGTTTGATCTCCGTCGTTCGTTCGCTCCCCGTGAAAGCGCGCGTCTCTCGCCCTCGCGCGCTTTCACTCGAACATATAGCATACGGCCAATGAGAGTTTTTTTCTATTGCCGGACGCGACCATCGAAGAGTGAACATTTCGCTGTAAAAAAAAAAAAAAGTAAAATGGGCCGTAGCTCATTTTACTTATTTTACGCGAAAACCTGTCTCACGAGTTCGCGTTTCGAAGTCCTCCACTTTTTTGTGGCAACGCTTGAGCCAATCTCGGATGTGCTGTTTGAGAGCTTGGTGCGTGTCTTGGGAACGACTGTAAAGCGATCCCATAACGTACTTTTGACAAACCACCGAGTAAAAGGTATCGTTATTCAGTTCATTCTGCTTCGAGCTTCGATTATGATTGTGGGTTGAAGTGATTTAACACATGTAACACGCTTAACTAACTTGTCCCTTTAGTTAGAAGGGGGAAAAAAAGCACGCCAGTTTAATGTAGCTTGGTGGGATAGTGTAGTTTAGTGTTAACTTCATTGGAGGCCAGTTGTAAAAAATATGCGGCATTTTAACTTTCCGATTATTTTCCACACCGAGCACCGACATCAACCGCCGCAGTAGCCCAGTGGCCACATATAGTTGCGCTGCTAAGCTCGAGGACACGGGTTGGATCCCGGCCACGGGGGCCGCATTTCGATGGGAGCTAATTGCAAAAACACCCGTGTCCTTAGGTTTAGGTCACGTTAAAGAAATTCAGGTCTTCAATATTAATCCGGAGTCTCCCCGCTACATCGTGCCTCATTATCTGATTGCGGTTTTGGCACATAGTAGCCCAGTAATTTTAATTTTAGCACCGTCATTTCCACAGACTAGCCCACCACTCAGCGCCACAACAAGAGAGTACGTATTATAGTCGGATACAACTTAAGTCATCAGTGAAGCCCCGACCACGCCCTCATAACCGCCAGCCACTGTTCCCCCGCGAGGCTGCAAATAGTCCGTACTTCAAACTTTCCCTGTTACCTAAATAAGGCGGTAACCACAAAAATGAAATTATAAGCGCGCACTTTTATACGTTTTCACTCGTATATTAAAACAGAACGTACGACAAGTACTGTCCTGTCAAGTACGACGCCGTTCAGAAAAGGTCGCATGACGATGATTTTGTTTGCTTCTGTGATTGGCTGGCGGAGTAACACAACCCGGTGCGGTCCGTGTGCCTTTAATTGTTGCCAACTGCTGTTCTTTTTAAGTTGTATCCTACTATAGCCTATATAAGTTCGTGTTTCCAACAACATTTGCGCTGCTTTCGTATATATTATTGTTGTCTTATGCTCCACCCTGCTCTTCAATAAATTCTACGTACGGCTAACACTGCATGTATTGGCCCCGTACGAGTAGGTATAAAAAACCATGGCTTTCGTCTCGTGCGCTAATATATAACGTATATGCTCAAATTGTAATGTCAAATGAGAATTTTTGTTATCTTTCATACCGTTCGTAGTAAATTTTCGAGAAAGAGGGCATTCAGCAATATTCAGTTATTAGATATATCTTTTACTTAAATTAGTACGCCATAAAAGTACGAATAAAACTCACAATCAGACATACGTCTTGGTTCAGAGCCCTCAGCATGAATATTGGTATCAAATTTATTTTTTTGTCCTGTTTGGCGAGCTGTGCAGCGTCTTTTATCCATTTTGTCTGCCTTTCAGCAGCTGTTTCTGTTAGAGCGTAGCTTCGGTAGGTTGCTCCAGTTTGAAATATACACAGCATAAAAGTAAACTACTTTGTATGGGTCCGTTTTTCAAGACACTTTTTTCCGAGAAAAGCATCGCTGTTGACAGTCATCGTCAGCACAGCTTGTTTTGTGAATACGCGCAGTCTCAGCAAACCAGGCGCGATATCCAACGGCGTGCCGCACTCGTCATGTTAGCGTTTCTTTTGAGATGATAAACATTGTAATGTGGTCGTGACAATATACGCTGATTAAATATCTGCTAGAAGTGCTGTAGAAGTACTTTCAGCGTGTATTTAAAACCAGGACTGATCGTTTTAGCTCTCGTGTAGTAATTACCCAGAGGGCCATCTAAGCACTAACGTTCCAGGAGGTCTATTTCAAGATTTTTCGTTTCTTGTTGCGTCACTTGAAGCACACCGAGATGCCCAGAATACAGGCGGCCTGGTCGGCTTCGAAGATAATTTAGAGCCCACAATAATTCTAATAAATACTTGTTAACTCCATCTAATGATCACGTGGCTACGTGTTACGGTTAGAATGGAACTCTTTGTTGTCGGGGCTGCCTCGGGTGCTCGCTTGGCTCCAGTGAAACTACGTCTACCTTTTTCGTTATGCTTGAGTAAAATTGCGTATCGCGCCCAACAGCCAGGTATTGCAGTACCAAGCCGGATGCCTTGCCTAACTTAAGTCACCGAGTTCTGTTTAATGGGCAAGGTGTTTACTGCAGCAGTCACAACAACACACGCGCTCAGAGAGAGAGAGAGAGGGAGAGAGAGAGCGTAATGACGTAGAACTTTTATGAAGGAAGGAGTGAACGACCTTGTTGCTGTAAACAACTAATCAGCCTTTGTTCCCAGCACTAAAAGTGCGTAGCGACCGAAGGAAGACAAGATGACGTTGTTAAAACAGGTCGGTCGATTTAAATGGATACTAAAGAGAGAACACGAAATAATACTATACTGGTAGAATTCTGTGTTAAACCCTCTCGTTATTTTTCTGCCGGAAACCTTGGTGGCGACATGGTTTCCACTTCGTTGTCGCGCATATCGGTCCTTTTCATGTCCGGAAAAGCTTGCTTAAGTAGAGCTGGGTTGAGGCTTGGTTGGTCTTCGAATACAGTGCAACGCTTATTTGAATAAATTCTGTTAATTGGACTGAGCCAAATTACGCCGGATTCTTTGACGTCATGGTACGATGGTGCGCGAAATTGAGCGTGGCGTGAACAGCAACTTGTCTTTGGCATTTACCTCGTTTCTGGCAAAGTGAGTTTCCGTTGACATTAAGGCTGACACATTTGCAATACTAAGGGTGAAATCTACAATTCTCACTCAACTTATTGGTTTTATTTGGTATTCCGCCAACTTCTAAAGCAAACTGAAAAATCAGCTAAGAGGTCTTCTAACATTGCTGGCAATGTCCCGGCGAAACTTCGACTGGTGAAGTTTCGAACGGGCGCTCGATCTCCAAGCACCTCTGTGATATGATACTGGAGCTATTGTCTGCATAAAACATGATGTATTTTCACTGCACATGATTGCTGTCGTATGTGCCGGACAGCGTAGAGTATACACAATAATAAACAAAGTAAACAAACTCAGAAAGACACATGCTAATTCTTTCTGCCCAAAAGAGATGGGCATACACAGTAGCCAAAGAACACGTGCTTTACCTTCCCTATGTCCAGTTTCGGTTTCCTCTATCTCATCTTTCTATTCCCTCTTTCCCATGCCCCAGAGTAGGGTAGCCAACCAGACGCATTTCTGGTTAACATCCCTGCCTTCTCTCTTTCTCACCTCCTTCTCCTTGCGCATAATCATCTCGTAGCATGCAATCAATTACGCGTTTAAACTTGCTTGCATGTAGATTTATTGGAATCGCAATGAGGGTACGCGTTGCCTAAGACGCAAAACCTAAAGTCTGTCCTCTAGATGTATAAATGATCTACACGATACCATGCTCAATTTCATAGCCCTGCTACAATGATATTGCATTTAAGCGCGACCCAGGATCTCAGATCTACGCGCACAAAAACCTTGAGTGAAAGAGGGAGAGAGATAAGAAGTGAACGCAGGGATGCTAACTATGGTCACGCCTGGTTGGCTACCCTACACGTTGGGAAAAGGAAAGGGTGAATGAAAGACAAGATGGAAGAAAGTCAGTGTGCGCACACCCGCAGATTATCGTTTACTCACGTATATACTGTGTTTACTCGAAAATAGGCCGAGCACAAATATAGGTCGACCCCTATATATTGGGCTTTCCGAGAAAAAAAAAAAAGAGAAAAGGAAGCCGGACGATGATGGACCCTCGGGCCGCTCTAGACGGCCGGGCACATTTGTGCTTCGGCGACCCAGGCGTCTGGCCCAGCCCACTGTCCGAAGCGGTAGTTCCGGTTGCGAGCTGCGCAGAGCAGCCTCCCATCGCTCCTGGTGTTCTGACCCTCGCCACGGGGGCTTGGGCTTGTTCGGGCAATTTAGAAAGATGTGGTCATAGTCGGCTCTGGTGCTAAGACACAAGTGGCAGTGAGGAGAGGCTTGACCGTGGGTAATAATGGACAGAAGGAAATGGGTCGTAACTGTGGCCGTTTGAAGTCTGCGCCGTAGCTCTAGTGACGTGACATCGTTGCACAGCTGCGCAACAGCAAATGCAAACCGTCACGTTGAAATGCTTGCAAAATGGCGACGCAGGGGAAAAAACAACAACCAATAAACAAGTGTGTTTCTTTAACGAGAAACATTGTTGTGACTTATTAATTGCGCTACCGCTTTTTTTTGTTAGATTTTTAACTGCCGCAAATTTCCTATTTTCATTATTTATGTTTTGCGCGTCTGCAGCTTCGACGTATGATATCGACATGCATGCCAAGGCGTTTTCGTTTCCGGCCTTGGCCCTCGCGGCTCCGGTGGCGGCCCTGTTCTACAGTGAAACTAGATTAGCTCGGTACTTTAGCTAGCTTTGACCACGAATATAGGTCGAGATTCCTTGGTCACGAACATAGGTCGAGAGCTAAATTATGGGTGACATTTCCGAAAAAAAAAAAGGTCGACCTATAATTGAATAGATACGGCAGTCACATTGCTTGTATAGCCAAGTTCGCTTCAAAAAACACACTTGTGCTTTGGTGGCTTTGTGCATACTGGCCTGTGTGAATGCCTTGGACTTGGTGGGGCTCTCCGCGCACGTGCACGAACTCACCACGTCTCCCCCTCCTCCTCTCTCTATATCATCTTTATATTCCCCCTTTCCCGTCCCCCAGTGTAGGGTAGCCAACCAGACTCACTTATTTTTACCATCCCTGCCTCCCTGCCTTCTCTCTTTATTTCCTCCTCCTCCTTCTTGTGCATACTAGAGTTCTCAGGCCAAGGTCCCAGGATCTTTGCTTTAGATAACGGTCTGCCGTCTAAGCCTATAGCGAGCTACATACAGTGTGTGAAGTCTCACTATGACGAGCTGTAGCGACTCTACACCGGTGATGGCGGCATTACCGGTAATATAAGTTGTCAATGTAATATTAGTTATCAAGCCTCTCTCCCCCCCTGCCCACCAACTCTTCGTGAAAGTAAATACCGCTGGTCCCATCCAGTGAATCCGCAGATCGCCACTATTCAGCGTGGGTGCGGGCCTATCTACAAAGAAGCGAGGCAAGTTGTCCTATGTCAACTTTGAAATGCAACTATTTCTCAGGTTCCACAACAGGTTGTAAGTATTATAAAATTGTTCGTATTATGTCTAATACTTTAGGCGCCGTTACGGAACCTTGTTCTCAAAATAAATTTTGTTTTATTACATCGGCAACTGCGAGCCTGCGTGTTTGGTTAATAATGAGCGAGCGAGACTGACCGTGAAGCACCTTCTCATAAGCATTCGCAATATTTCTGGTAATTAAGCACGTTCCAAATAAAACCAAACTTCTGCCTGGACGCGCAAGTATAATATTCTTTTTCGGAACAATTTCAGTTACGCATGTTGTTATTGATGACACTTTTATTTCGTGAGTGACAGCATATGTCCAGCTGCATTTTGAAACATCACATTTTGTCTAGTGTTCTGCGGTGTTCTCTTTTAACAATAAGCACTGAGGATGAAGCCTTCCTTCGTGCCTAATTTCACCTCGAAGAAATGGTTCCACCTCGTGCCGCAGAGGTTGAAGCCATCAGGTTTAACTCTATAGGCAATAAGTTTTACCCGCTAATTGCGCTCAAGTCCTAGAGATTTGTACAAGAATATCTCGCTAAATCAGTATTCAGGGTTAAAGTTTGCTATATGCACAATACCACCTATATAAAGCTCTTCGTCTGTTTTCCTGCAACGGACACCCACTATATGCAGAACTATTGAGCATGGAGTATTGACGAAGTACGTTACTTTTTGGTAACGGTAACGCATCACCTTAATTTGTAAGTAATGTAGTAGGGTAATGCATTCCTTTTGTTCGAACGCAATGAGTAACGTATTTCATTACCTTTTTTTTCTGCAACACCTACAGCACTGCTCTGCGCACCCGGGGTCACGCAGTGTGTGCGTAATCTGACAACTGAACCGTGTGCGTTTTGAGCTCGGCGCTTTGTCAGATACGCATGCCTGAACTCCTGACGCGCCATGCTTAGTTATTTGCAAGGGCACTCAAGCATGTCGATATTCTGTCATTTGTTTAGAGCAAATGTATTCAAATGTGCGTACATTGTACGCGGAGGAATAATGCTGTCCATTGTTGAAGGGACACACGAAGGTGACGCACGTGCGAGTATTTCTCTTTGCAAGTGTACAATAGCCCGGATTTGCAGCAGATGGCTTGTGGTTGGTGGTATTGGTACCTTTCTATAACATCGACGTAGCTATACTGACAGCACTTCAAACTATAGCGCCAGCAGAGTGAGAGCCACACATTGGCGTGTTCCATTTAACAGTGGACTGCACCCCATAATCATAAAATTACGTGTTATAGCATCAACAGAAGGATTGACATAGACACAGAAGTGTACCAGTAGTCGCTTACCAAAAAACAACCCGCTGCGACACTAATGAAAGAAAAATTTGACTTTATAAGTGGAAATTTCGCAAATGATCGCCTTCTATAAATTTCACGCGCACGCGTGAGACGATTTTGTGCGCGTAGATCTGAGATCCTGATTCGCGCTTAAATGCAATATCATTGTAGCAGGGCTATGAAATTGCGTGCTATCTATGCTATGCTATAAATTTCCATCTCAACTTCCACGGCGCGCACTACCTGTGCCTCACGGTAAGCTACCATCGTGTGGGGTGAATGTTGGCGTCATTGTATGTGTGGGTCTTCAAGCTCGCTTGAACTCCCGAGTACAGTCTAACCGCAGTAACTTGTAATTTTTGTATTTTTATCAATATTCGGCATTTATGCCCTAAATACTAAAGACAATAAGCCCTAAATAGTAGTAATTTGCCCTGAACTGTGCTAGTATGAAGTCTAATATAATGTGGGGCCTGAAGTTTACATCAGTTGGAGTAAATAACCAAAGCCGGACATTTTTGTTTGTAAGAGTTTTTCTAGTGACGATGCGCTGCAAAATCTGCTGTGAAACGCCGAGCGAAGGGCTAAATTTAGCTCCAATTGCGTCATGCGTGGCGCGACAACGGTGCCTTTCGTGCACTCGATACATGCATGATGGGGTAATCCTTCTTCTACATAATGATACAGAAGTAAGACGTGTTGGTAGTATGGTTGCAAAGATATAAGCGATAATGTTTTTGTTACATTCGGTTTTAGCAAGCGACCCCCTTTGACCAGTTTTAAAGAAGTTTCACGTCAAAAAAAAAAAAAAAAAGCAACTCAGAAGATGGTTACGAGTGAGTAACGCGAATATTCAAGCGTTAGCTGGGGCGCGGGCTAAGCGTTTTCGTTCCCGATCTCGAACTCGCCGAATCGCTTGGTGGTCTAAAGGTCCTGCTGCGTCCATGGCATTTAGGTGTAAATGATTTTTTATTCCTCTCCAACGTTCGAGTGCTCGCAGGCTTTCTAAGCATTCACTGGCACAGCAGGGAGCGCAGCAGCGCGCTGAGCGAGGCCCCGGCGCTCCCAAAGGGAAAGGCGTGGCGTGGCCACGGAGCGCAAAATTTGCACGATACTTGAGGTGGGTTTCTCCGCCCGATGCGCTGAGGGCAGCACCATCTGCTAGTGTTACAGGTCACCATGCTTCGTGTCACATCACCGAGAGAAAGATGTATCTCTCATGGGTAGCAGCACTTTCTGGCGCCTCTCTCACCTTTATCGCTCAACTCTCTTACTGCGGACAGCGCGAACGGCTCGAACGGCGCGAAACTGAGCAATGAGCTAAGAAAAGTTAACGCTTCAACATACTAGGACGCTAGGTACGTGAAGCGGCAAAAGTTTATGCAAGGCCGAGCGCGAGGTCACTGGTTCGATTCTCGACCATGGCGGCCGCATTACAACTGGGGTGGAATGCAAGGACACTCGTGTGCAGAACATTGCGTGCGCTTTAAACAATCCCAGGTAATCAAAGTTAATCCAGAGATCTCCACAACGGCGTCGCTCATAACCCACGGCGCAGTTTTGGGATGCTAAATCACATAATTTAGTCTTTAAATCTGCTATTCTTCACACTAGCAACAATGTTTTTCTCACAGAAATTAGCAAATACGTGCGAAAAACTCGTACTAGCGACAGCCTGCAGTAAGCTGCATTCAAACGTCGTCTGCACGTATACACGCCGCAGACGCCTTTACAGCAGGCTTCTCTACATTAAGGGTTCTTATGGGGGGAAGTCCGCTTCTCTACGCCCCTTCGTTTTAATGCAAACATATTACGTTTTGAACTACATCTGAGGAGGGGCTCAAGTCCATGAATTGTAGGCAAGACACGGCCGGTAATGCCGCTCAGATGAATTGGTCGCCTTATGAGAGTAGGTAAGAGTTACGACGATTGGTGCTGGAGGCAAGAACAAACGAAGTACGCTTACGCAGAGGTGGCGAGATAATATTAAGGAAGGCTGTATCGGGGTTAACATTTCGCAGAAATATATCCAAGGTCAAATGATCAAGTGAAACAAAATGATCAAAAACAGCAAAATTATGCACAATGGAAAGAAGTGTGATAGGTATAATGTTATAATGAAGCTTCACCTCGGGAGTTCCTATCTAAGTGCATGAAAATATCGTTATGTCCAGCATCCAATGAACCAGATTTAATGGTGTTTGTTGCATTTAGACGAAGCGGTTAGAATTTAACGACTGGTGGGATAATTTCTTGCAATGTTTGCCAAAAATTGTAAAGTTTCGAGAGTGCTAAACTGTGTTAATCAGCAATAAATAAATAAAAAAAAGGGGCGACATCGCAACTGCATGTGGTGGCACATTTCAAAATTGATTTATCACTCACCGATCTGAAATGCACCAGTGACATCTGCGTATGACATTTGCAAAACTCGTCTAAGCGATGTAACAATTGTTGAAATGGTCTTATGTGTTACGGTATGACTACCTTATGAGAGATATGATGTACATACATTATATTTGTTCAGTTTAGATGATGTGCGAGATACAGCTTACAGATCTGGGATGTTTTTTGTTGTGAGAGGTACAATGTGGGAAAGTTCACTGCTTTATATATATATATATATATATATATATATATATATATATATATATATATATATATATATATAGATTTGCATCACTTTGGCAATTTCTGTAAAACATTTAAGGCGCTAAGTCAAAGTTCAGCTGCTAACAGCCATTAAAATTTAGTCGTATTTCTTAACTACAACAAACTTGACTCAATCTCGTGGCTTTCTAATTAGAGCACTCCTCTGTTTCAGATGTACTTAAATACATGAAATTGTAGTTAATCATGACTTCAGCTTCTCAAGGAAAATTAAGGAAACCTTCAAGATTACGTTAAATTCTAGTGGTGGCTAAGAAAGGCGGCAGAGTTTTACAAGATCTGTAGTTCGGAGGCGACCGACGATCTATTATTGAATAGCATAATGGGTACCAGGGGATGGATGCAAGGCACAGTTTTGCGCTCTTAGGGTGGGCTTGATTGACGTAAAACGAACGCAATACGAGCTCTCTGGATCTCGTCGTCCAGTGCACTTAAAAGCAGACTGTGATGATGCTAATCAAAATAATAGTGATCATACAGTATAAAAACAAGATTATGTAGCCAAATGGTCACAATCCATCATTTTAGATGATTGTTTATGCCATCTTGAATTTATGAGATAAACCCTGGGCCGATTTTAATGAAATCTGCGGCATTTGTGTATTTTTCTGTATTTATATATTACGTGAATTTGTTACAATGTTTACGAAGGCGTTGTAAAAGTCCTACTCACCTATTAGTGGCGTAGTTGAGAGCCATATATATTTCATCAAGTTTGCCCGGTTTAGATGTATACTATTAGATTCAATTCAACTTATAGAATTGCGATATAATTTTTCATTGCTGAGCTACAGGGTTGTAAACTAGATATTTTCGATCTCAGAAAATTTGCGATTTTCAGCAATTTTTATGAAAACATTGATATTGACAGTGACTAGATTTTAACTTTTTCTTTTAAATGAAGGAAACCTCGTCAAACTTGGTGCAGTGGTTGCCGATAAAAACTATTTCTCCTTTCACATGTACTTAGAAAGAAGCCCCCGAGCTAAAGCTTCCGCATTGTTGTGTATGTACTGTATGACTGCTCTAATGTCTGCTCTGTGTATGTATTAAATCAGTGTTTTGTGATATTTGCTGTCGTGTACCCATCGGTCATAGCTGGTCGCGACACAGTAGCGAAGTTGAGCTTGTGTATAGGAGACGGCCGGGTTTCATTTGCAACTCTGGCAATCCATACTAAGCGGTAGGTCAGCTTCAGTCCCTGGGACAGTATATATGGACACGTTGCACACAGTCGAAAGTGCGGCTAGTTCCATTTACAGGTGACAGCCGGTGTAAGAGCCACCACGGCTCACAGCCTCTTAAGCACCTTCCTCCCCCTAAGCTTCTTTCGCCCGATATGCTCTCCAATTCGTTTGCAGCGCTGCCGAAGGTACACAGGTAATATACTTGCGCAGCGGAATAAAGCTCCGGGCGTAACTGTGTGATTATTGGCGGGATAAGAGAGCTTTATTTTTCCTTGGCACGATACGTTACAGCGATACGTGACACGCTAGGACCATTGCGCATGTACGTCGTATAGCGTGGATTACTGTGGCGGTGAGCCGACAACGAGGCGCGGATGAACACACGTCGAGGGGCATTCGGCCTTTCTATTGGATAAGAAGCCATGCAGCTTCTACAGTGCTGCAAACGACTTACAATAAGATGACGGGGGAAGGAGCAGACATGCGGTGGGATAAGTGGGATAAGCGCACGCGTCTCCCGTCGGAGGGAATCTTTACGGGCGCGAAGTTGAGGGGCTGAGGCGGGAGGGGGATTGAGGGAGTATCTGGATTGGGAGGGCTTTGTGCCCTGCTTGTCAGCAGCAATGTTGTGAGGCTTCGCGTGCAGCATGGCCTTCTCTGCTTCCCGAAAACACGCAGCGTTGCATAGACGTCAGACGTGCCGTAGGCTGGATGACCGTCCCTCGAGAGTGACATCGCGTTAGATATTGGGCACGCAAAAGTGAAAGCCTACTCGCTGAAAGTCATCAGTCAATAATACGAACCAGATCGCTTCTTCAAAGCTGCCCATAGAAAACAGTATATAGCCGCGCGGCTCATTCCTCCGTAAATGAACTCAGCGCCTCTGGCTTCTCCTTAGTCTTCATTTCTTTATTTCGTTTCTTTTTATAAGCGGGAGATTAAAGCGGCCTGTGGGAAAAATGACGAAAACAGATGACGATGCCTTAAATGTCGAGCACTGAGCTGCCTACGGATTAGCGCCAATCTCGAAGTATAAGCCACGGGACACTCGGCAGCTACGCTTTTCAGATTTCAGTGCTACGCTTTAACGAGCACCCGGAAGCGGAGAGCGATGCGCTTCTTGAAAACAAGCTTATTGCCGCCCACCACCATATAGAGCGCCTAGAATTTAGACCGCTCTGTTGCAATTTGACGGTCTCTCTGTCTTCGTCATGCGATGCAAACACGATTTAACTGGTATAGATTCGTTGCAACTAATTACCGCGAAGGAACGCAAAATGCAGATAACATATATATATATATATATATATATATATATATATATATATATTCGCTTGTTTTTTTCCTTTTTAGACCTGTTCATCGCTGCATCTCAATGCTTTGTGCATTAGTAGAAAGGTCCATGAGCTGCCTGTGATTCCCGCATGATGGTTGAATGACTGCAGTGCCGCATTTCTCTCTGGTAGTCTTGGTACGGAACGCTATAAGAGGAGGAGCATGGCCTTCGAAATCGAGCGGCACGCGTCCGATCTCGGAGGTCATGCGGAGATATCCCAGGACAACAGGCATTCACACTGATTATGTGAATTATTTTGCAGTCGGCATGTGTAGTAAGAGAAAAAAAAAAGAGCTAGACAGGGTCATGATGTTAAATGATGCAACGTGGAGGAATGAAAGCGTAGGAGAGACTCCGGCTAGCCCGGATCAGTTGAAGAGAGTTTGGCGGAAGTCACGTGGCGTTTTTCGCAAGGCAGCACTGGGACTGCTGTGCCAAACATCACCGTTGCCGTAGCAATCGCGCTTCTGAAGAACTTGCTGCTGCTCTAGGCTTCTGAAAAGTGAGATAAGATTTTTCCGCCCGTGCCCTTCTTGAAGCACATTCTGTTCGCGAGACAAGCTGAGTTTGGAGTGTGGTGCGTAAGCTTGAAAGTTGTGTTTTTGGTCTGTGAGTTTGAGTGTCAGCCAGCAACAGAGACATTCAGGCACTCACGGTGCGGGTCTAAGTCGTCTTCTTCAACGCTCCATGGAAAAACACAGGAGCGCGTCTGCTTAACTAAAGTTGTTACTAAATTTCGGCTTTGTTCTGACGTGCGTCAGCAGCACACATTTCCGGCGGCTCGTAGCAATGCAAGTTCAAAGCTCGCCCCCATCTGCTTCGGCGAGCCAATTGGAGATGCAAAGGGAGATGGCACACCAACATGGCTGCACTTCCGGATTCAAAAACGTGATGTCAGGACTTCACCTATTTTGTTTCTGTCCTCCATGTGATGCAACAATTTGTGGTGTACGATGATGGTGATGGCCTATGACGTGTTTCAGCTTCTGCAATTGCTTCCGGCGCATCCAATCCGCGAAAACATCCCTTCCGAGATTTCTGTCTTTTACTACACGGAAACGGTAGCTGTAGCGTGGATTTGGACACTGTTCACCTATTGTGCGCAACGCGTTGCTGGCAGCCTTGAGTGAAAAGTTATTTGTTCACATAAGATTTAGCCGCGAGCTGAGGACATGCTGTATACCATATTTATTCGAATATAGATCGCCCATTTTTTTTTCGAGAATGTTACCCAAAAATGAGCTACGGACCCAAAGAATGTCTACCTGTATTCGCGAACAGTCAGTAAAAGTGCGGAGCTAACGGAGTCCCTCCGTCGCGCCCGCCATAAAGCCAGCCAGGAGATTACTCAGACTGACTTAAAGAAACGCTGAATGTCCAGCGAACTCGACGACACCGAGAATGACATCGTTTATGGTGCCGAGGGCCCCTGTGAAGCATCCGATGAGGACGTTTTCTCTGGCACTTCCGATGAGGATTCAGGTAGTGGCATCGAATAGCGAGATTTACTAGTCGAGCTTACAATAAATAAAGGTGTGTCATGTCCAAAGGTTTTGTTTTTACAAAAAGATATCGGTCCACTTGTATTGGATTTCTTTTTTGATTTCTTCGCGAGTTCAATATGTAGGGGTTGACCTTTATTCGTGTTTTATCTATATTCGAGTAAATACGGTATATTTGCCACAAAATCTGCATCATATCTTGGAGCTGCTCATGTACGTTCTAGAAATCACGTAAATAATGCAACTGCAGAAGCGTACGCATTTGAACCGGTTAGTTGATAGACTTGAGCAGAAACCGGGAAAAAGAATCCGAAGCGAGGAAAGGACAGACAACGGCACTGTTTGTTCCTTCCTTACGTCGCGGGTTCTTTTGCGTCGTTTCTGCTCAAATGCCATTGTCTTCCGCTCACTACAAATATATCATTGCATACTTCAGAGTTATGTACGGTCATTAAACCAGTTCTTACGTTGTTCTATTATATATGGGTCCTTGAAAGGAGGTTAGTTAAAGGAGAGGCGGGAAATGTGCATCATATTCAGGCCCGACCATACTTAGAAGAAAAACGGCACGACGGCGAAAGTAATCGAAGCACTGGCGAACATGTACTGATTGAGACAGTGTGCCGCGAATATCGAGCAAGAAAATAAATTTCAACGAACAGTCTGCGCGCATAAAGTTACCCGCGCAATGTGCCTTAAACGCGCATTTGTTTTTGTTCTCTCGCTTTTATATATATATATATATACCATGAGTTTTAAATATTTCTGCCTGTGTCGTTGTGTTATATTTGTCGGCCCTCTTATCTTTCAGCGCTAAATATATTGTAAATTTAAATATTTAACCTCAATTTTTGTCACGCCCCTGGCAAGGCTAAGAAGGTGTTTGCTTCGAAATGCTCACTCCGCGAAAGCTTGAAGTGTAAAAAAAGAGATCTGAGCCGGCGCCACCGAGAAGTGCCTGCTCGCCGCTGCCCGTTGAAGCGATGCTGCAAAAAAACCCAAGCGCGTGCGTTCTACACAGCGACCGAGCAGCACGGCGCTGAAGCTGGTAACCACGCAGCGCTGCTCGCTGGACGTGAAATAGAATGCTGAAAAGCCGCAGACACCGAAGTACTGCCTTTTTTTCCTTCAAGTCCTAAAGGCGCCCCGGGGACTTCAGTTCCGTTTTGCCAGCACCACTGATCGATATGTTTGCGTCGAACATCGCCTCTAGCGCCCGCGTCTTGACTAGAATACCACGTTTCGTAACACTATAAAAATGCAGAAGTTCTGTTCTTCCTTCGATGTATACATTTGACAAAGCAGTGCGTTCAAGAGCGGGGGTGCATGTGAATGTAAGTTTTCACAGCTCGGCAATGCTGAACACGTGACAAGGACAATCTATGCAGACACAGAAAGGCCCGGAGTAGCGTGCGTGTCTTCATGATCAAAAGTGTTTTATGTATTGTTGGTAATGCCGCGGCAAACATGATTATTCGTACTGGTACTTCAAACACATTGGCGCGTTCGCGCTACAGGCAAAACCGAAAACATCCAAAATGAATACATGACACGCACCCGCACACACACACGCTCACGTGCGCATGTGTGTGTTACACGGCAACCCTAGTCGTATAATTGCTTGCGCAATGTGCGCATAGGACTTCGGAGATTGAAAACTTCAAACACGCTGTGAAGCACTGCGGCCCCCCGCAGTATTTCAGTATTTCTCTCCCTGTCTTACTTCTATCGCCCCAGAATTCCATCTATTACGTAAGAAAATTGGAAACCTGTTTTGACCGCTTTGCTTGTACGATGAAGTACGTTCAGCAGTGCATAAAAATAAAATAAAACAAAAGATAGAAAGAAGAAAAAAAATCACCAGCCCTTCCCCTATCGAGAAAATGGGGGTAAGCGAAGCTTGCCGTGTGTGTATCTGACCTTCGGGGAAATTTTCGATGTCTCTCTCTCTATCTATCTATCTCTTCTTTCTTTCTTTCTCTGTCTCTTTCTCTACTTTTTTATCTTTCTCTCTTTCTTCATTTCTCTCTCTCTTTCTTTATCTGAGCTTAGTGGTGATTTTCTCTCTCTTTCTATCTCTATCCCTCTCTTTCCTTATTTCTCTCTCTCTCTTTCTTTCTCTGACCTGAGTGGTGATTTCTCTCTCTCTTTCTTTCTCTCTCTCTCTTTCTTCATTTCTGTCTCTCTTTCTTTCTCTGACCTTCGTGATTTTCTTTCTCTCTCTCTCTTTCACTCTTTCTTTTCCTCTCTCTCTTTCTCTCTTTTTCTTTCTTTCTCTCTCTTTCTGTCTATTTTGTGCCTGGTATGTGCCATTGAGCTTGGGCCCTTTCTGCACTATCGCCAGCATCGGCCCACTTTTCAGCATGACACCACCACCACCACCACCGCCGCCGACACTTGTGAGCCTATAAAGCTTCGCTTAAAAAAAAGCCGGCAGATCCCACGCCCTGTGGGAATTGATGTTATGCGAAGCAGTGTGCAGGTGTGTACCTACCAAGTTGACGAAACGACCATGAGAGCACCAAGACGTAGGCGGCTCTTTGATGACCTACATGACACGCATCCAATGACATTCATGTCATGAGTCTCTTTAGCTACACCAAAGGGACCTTAAGGCGAAAGCCTTAGTCATGCTCATGACTATGACTTCGACCATCAACCTTTAGCCTTTTCCTTCACTTAGTATCACATGCGAACCCATTCCATTGGTTTTTGAGTGTTAATCTTTTTCGGTGACTCATTCTCATTTTTGCTGAGTCATGGTCATGACTTTGACTTTTACCACAATTGTTTAGTGTTTCCTTCACTTAGTGCCCACGTCCGAACCCATTTCAGTGGTTTTAAATGCGAAGCATTTCTTGGCGATCTATCTATCTATCTATCTATCTATCTATCTATCTATCTATCTAATCTCTCTATCTATCTATCTATCTATCTAATCTCTCTATCTATCTATCTAATCTCTCTATCTATCTAATCTCTCCATCTCTCTATCTATCTAATCTCTATCTCCTTATCTCTCTATCTATCTAATCTCTCTATCTATCTAATCTCTCTATCTATCTAATCTCTCTATCTATCTATCTATCTATACTATCTATCTCTATCTATCTAATCTCTCTAATCTATCTATCTATCTATCTAATCTATCTATCTATCTATCTAATCTATCTATCTATCTATCTAATCTATCTAATCTATCTATCTAATCTATCTATCTATCTAATCTATCTACGTATTTGTGCTCTCATGGTCGATCCGTTAACTTGGTAGGTACCAAAATTGGCATAGTCTGACAGCAGTGTATGACGAACATAAGTAACAGGTCATGACATGAATATCATGACAGGCGTGTTATGTAGCTCAAGAAACAGCCGCCTACGTCATGGTGCTCTCATGGTCGTTTTGTTAACTTGGTAAGTACCAAAATTGGCATAGTCTGACAGCAGTGTATGACGAACATAAGTAACAGGTCATGACATGAATATCATGACAGGCGTGTTATGTAGCTCAAGAAACAGCCGCCTACGTCATGGTGCTCTCATGGTCATTTTGTTAACTTGGTAAGTACCAAAATTGGTATAGTCTGACAGCAGTGTATGACGAACATAAGTAACAGGTCATGACATGAATATCATGACATGCGTTTCACGTAGGCCATGACAATGACTCAGCGAAAATAATAACACTCAAAAACTACTGAAATGGGTTCGGACGTGGGTACTAAGTGAAGGAAACACTAAAGGATGGTGGTAGAAGTCATAGTCATGACCATGACTGAACACAAATGACAATGACTCAGCGAAAACGGCTTTCATTTTTGCGTCGGTCAAATGTGGCTTTCGTTCCCTGCGTGCACCGACGATCAAACTGCTGACCAAATACTTTTAGGGGCGAAGCTCCTCTAGCCGGGGCTCTGTCCCTCGCGCTGTGTACGCTAGTTCTTATTGCTTCCGCTAGAGGCGCAGCTGTGCTATAATTCAAAGGGCGCCCGCTAGATGGCGCGCGCGGCACACACCTGCACTCCCCGGCTCCGCTGCAACACTCGGCGCGTGCGCTAGTTAGCGAACATCTCCACGCAGCTGCTCATCATGAACACACCAGAGGTAAAAGCAGCGGCGCGGCAGGCTCGCAACGCAGCAGCAGCTCGGGCTCACCACCAAGACCCTGCGGTGAGAGCCCGCGAAGCAGAAGAAAGACGGTAGCGCCGGGAGGAAGCAAAACCCACCATCGATGCAGAGGCTGCGGCAGCGGCGAGGGCTCATTGGGCACAACCCTTCTTTGTTGTCCGTAACGTAAAATTTCATTATGTGTCCAACACATGTACATTACGTATATAATTGCATCGATATGTAAATGATTACATCTTGTGTATATAAGCGTGTATAATTGCATCGATATGTAAATAATAAACATTGTGTATATAGGTGTATATACATTCACTCTATAATAACGTGTCACGTCTTTATATGATGTGTGGGCGAATGTTTCACGGTTTTACCGCTAAGCGTTGGAGCTTCGCCCCACTCATCAGCATTCACTTCGTGGAGATGGCGTGGATTTTTTTATGCGCTTTATTTTTCTTTGAGCTCCTGTGCCTTTCTTGCGCCATTTTACTATAATGTTACGCGTAGTCCACAAGCAAGTGCGTCTTCGTTTAGACGTTAGTCCGCACTGGACAGCAATAGCATGGATTGATAAAATCGCGGCGTGTATACAGGCAGACGTTTTTGGAGCCATATTTTACTCAAGATATTTGAAGATGTTCTTGCTGCTAGTGCATGCATGACTTTGCTTTGGATCTTGGCCTCGGTAAGGGTGCTAGCGCACTTCGAGCATCCAGCGTTCAACGTAGATGTCTACACAAGACGTGGTGCGCGGTTCCTTTCACTTACGCAGGCGGCGCTTTCTCGGTCAACGTGAATTCCTGATCAATGCTTGAGCGCAGAAAGCAGCAGCGGAGCGTGTAGGCTTATACATGTATTGAGAAGTCTAGGGGCTGGAAATCGCGCTTACTAGAGCGTAACAAGCCAATGCCTTAACAAGCCGCTGCGCGAGTCATTCGGCTGGCTGTCGTATAAACCGCGCACTGTCGTGGTCACTGAAGCACTTGCGCTGCTTGGCCTGGGGAAGTTCACTTACGATTAGCATAAGCAATACATCTCTGTCAGAAATGCCGTTTCTTTGGCCTGTCGTTAGCAGGGATGGGTTATGGTTGAAATTGTGGTACATCTGCATGTGGGTTTATTGCGATAGCAATTATGTGGACCCTCCAAGGTGTCGCCGTAGCCGTGAGGTTCCGTATAAAGTCCAAGGGCGATAAAATTGTCGCCGCGCGCTGTATGCTGTATGTGCGAGTGAAAACCCGCGAGGGACGCGCGCGTTCACGGAGAGCGAAGGCACGGCGGAGAGCAACTTCTTCATTCGCGTGAAAGGCCGTGGTGGCATGGGAGGGAAGGAGGGGGCGCGACGCTGTGCTGCGGCACCAACTGCGTATCTTGCCACCTGGCCCAAGGGGAACTGGAGACTCAATCTCGTACGCGAAAGGAAGAAAGCGGGACGGCTGCGCTGGAGGGAGCGGGTGCGGCTTCTACTTTGCCAGCAACTGCGTACTTGTACTTTGCGCGGCCGCAGGCGGTCGCGCGCACCGTATCTTGAAAGCGATCTGCACACGGCCTTTGTATGCGCTGTGCCTTCGCCGCTCAGTTTCCATTGAAGCGAAAGACCGCACGAACCTTCGTTCGCTGCTGCCATCGCGCTTGCTCACGCCAGCATTTTGACAGTGGTTGTCTGCGGTCATCGAGTGTGATCTATTTATGTTTGCGTGTGCACGCTGACACCCTGCTTGTTAATTCAGTTAGTAAGCGAACGTGTCAAAGTGTATACAGCCGTTAAAACTACTATCCTTACTCCGTATAGCTCTCTACTAATTTGCTGTCGCAATTGATGCTTCGCCTTACGGACAAAACTAGGATTTTTTTTTTCATCTTTGAAAGGCAGGTCAACATCGAGGAAGGAGAAGGTATTCTTGGGCGCATTAGTGAGTTTTGTTGATGAGACTGCGCTACTTTCGGCATCGGCCCACATTTTTAGGCTGCACTATCTCCGGGATCGGCCCATATGTTTGGTTGAGTAAAGCCACATTGGCGGCGCTGGCTTTAGGAGCGCGCAGTTTCAACAAGCGCATCTGGGTTTCATTTCGGCCGTTTTGCTTTAATTATGCATTACTACTGCCCTGTAAATAGCACAGCACTTACTTGGTGCGTCTTTTATTGCGATAGCAATTACGTGGATGCTCTAAGCGCATTTCTGCAATTGCCGTCGCCGTGAGGTTCCGCATAAAGTTCAACGGCCATAAAATCGTCCCCGCGGGCCGTACGCTGTGTGTGCGAGTGAAAGCGTACGAGGGTGGGCCGACAATCGGGGCTAAATGTAGCGCACGTGAGGGCACGCGAGGGAGGAAGGCAGGCCGGAAGCGCGCGGTCTTCTTTCGCGCGCGAGGCACGGGGGCGAGGCGACGGAGCGGGAGAAGGAGGGGGGGTTGCGTTCTGCTCCGTCGGCTGCTGCTCCCAGCGCGGCCGCCGTATCTTGAAGGTGATCTGCGATGTGGGCGAAGTGCATGCCCGCACTCATTTTCAAAGCGATCGGTGATGTGGACAAAGTGCATGCGCCGAGTGCCGGTAGCTTCGTATGCGCTGTGCTTTCGACGTTTAGTTCGTGCTGAAGCGAGACGAGAGACAGCGCGAAGGTCAATTTACCCGCAGCTGCTGGCGCGCTTTCTCACTCTGGCGTTTTCACAGCGAGTTTCCGCGGTCATCGGGTGAGATGTGTTCATCTTTACCTGTGCGCGCGTGACACCGTGCTTGTCTATTTAGTTAGTAAGCGGATGTTTACAACTTTATACGGCCCATTAAACTACTATTCTTGTTTCGTATAGCTCTCTACTAATTTGCTATTGCAATCGATGCTTTCCTCTTATTTAACAGCGGAGCTGTTTATGCTTTTGGTTAGGCCGCGTAGTGCGAACAAACACCGTGGGCCGATCCTGGAGGTGTGCAGAAAGGGCCCAAGCGCAATGGCACATATCCCTATGAACTAGCGAAGCTGTTTAAGCTCGAGGATGGTCCGTCGAGTGTACGCCGCAAAACCTCCGCCTGGCGATGGCGTCACCATGCGTCGCCTAGCAACGCTTCGCGTGAGCCGTGGCGTCATCGCGCGCACCGCATCGCTTCGCCTTAGCTTTGCCAAGCCATGACGTCACGGCGCCGTGCGGAGTAGTTGCCGCGACTGCGCAGAGGCGGAGCTAAGCCGTGACGTCACTGCGCCTACCCATGAGATATACGCGATAGCTCCGCGGCTTCGCCGCGGCGAGACCAAAGTCCCGCCGTCTCCGCACCGAGCACATCGCCGCGAAGATGGGGCGGCCGAAGAAGAGCGTCACTCCCGAAGTAGAGGAAGCGCGGCGCGAAAGCCGCCGCGCCGCTATCGAGAGCGAGTGAGACGACTTTGGTCCAATCTCGAGTATCGCGCCGTCGAAGCGGCGGCAAAACGTCGGTGATTCGCAGGAGATCCGGAGTTACGAGCCCGCGAAACCGAGCAAAAGCGTTTGAGCGTCCAGATATTTTAATGACCGAGCTGTCGATGATTCTGAGGTCATCTTGCGTAAAACGTGGCCGAGTCTCAAAGTGTAAACTGGCAAAAACTTGGCCGAACCGTGTTTAGAGATATTCTGCTTTTTTGCACTGTGGGTAGAGAAGGGTCAGGGCTTGAACTATCCTAATTGGCCATCTGGCGGTTGGCTTTGATTATCACATTTTATTCCCTTTTTCCCCTTTCCCCAGCACAGGATAGCCAGCTGGTACTTACACATGGCTAACATCCCTGTCTTTCCTTCCCTTTTGTCTTTTTCTCTCTCTTGGTTTAACATAGTACCACATTTAAAGGGAGGCTTTCTTTGTCTCTTCCCTCCACTTTGTGGCTGCAGGCTGCTGTCTTGCACGATGGCCCGTCGTCCCGGACACAATGCAGACCGAGGCGGCTCGGGAAACCCAGGGGCATTATTAATTAAAGCGTTCTTTGCGAACCCTCCCGGAGGTTCCTAACTGTGGCTGCTGGGTGCTGCTGCTGTCTTGCCAAATATCATCATCATCATCGTCATCATCATCGTCGTCATCGTCATCATCATCAGCCTATATTTGTCCACTGCAGGACGAAGGTCTCTCTCTCCCTGCGATCTCCATTTACCCCTGTCTTGCGCTAGCGTATTCCAACTTGCGCCTGCGAATTTCCTAACTTCATCATCCCACCTGGTTTTCTGCCGTCCTCGACTGCGCTTACCTTCTCTTGGTATCCATTCTGTAACCCTAATGGTCCACCAGTTATCCATCCTACGCATTACATGGCCTGCCCAGTTCCATTTCTTCCGCTTAATGTCAACTAGAATATCGTCTATCCCCGTTTGTTCTCTGATCCACACCACTCTCTTCCTGTCTGTTAACCTGTCTTGCCAAATATATCACACTTTAAAAAAATTAATTACGTGCGTGATGTTGGGATCAAACCTCGGTCCCCTAGCGCAGCTGACCGACACTCTAACCAATAGGCCACAGTCGCAGGTAAACTTATCTAGTGGGGTAATATTTTCGATGAATGCCTTGAAAGATGCATGACTGGAGTGGTGCACAGCTTCCCCAGGAAGATGATTCAGTCCTTCGTTGTTTGAAAGAAGAAAAAGTGAAGATGAGGCGTCGGTTCGAGCTGCAGGGGGATAAATAGCCTTTATGTGGCTATGACGGAATGAAGTGCGATGTGCAGGAGCGATGTCAGTTTGATGTAGCAGTGAGTGATAGAACTCATGAAAGAGGCATATCCTTGCGGTTTTGCTGCGCTGCTCGAGGGTTGGAAGGTTCAGTGATGACAACTTTAGTGACGCTAGTGTGGCCAGAGTAGTCGGAGTGAATAAACTTTGCTGCGCGATTCTTTGTAGAATCCAGGGCTGTTGAGAGGTTAGATTGGCCTGGGATCCAAGCTGAGCATGCGTATCTTAGTTTGGGTCGGTCAAGCGTTGTAAGTATTCTAGTCTTACTGGATTGGGAAAGACACCTCAGACATCATATAGCACATGATTGGCTTCATTGCTAATGTGAAATGTGGAAGGACCAATCGAGGTTATTACTCAAGCTCACGCCGAGGTACTCGCAGGTGGTGACGGCACATATTTTATAACCGGCGATAACGTACGTAGCTGAAAATAGTTAATAATGGCGATGAAAATTAAGTAGTGACGTTTTGTTGACGTTGAGAGACATTGCTCACTTAATGCACCAGGCTTCAATGAGATTAAGGTCAGTCTGGAATGAACAAATATCATTGTCGTTAGTAATAGGACGATAAGTTACAATATCATCACCAAATAGAGGAATTTTAGAAGAGTAACGTCTGGAAAACTCATTATAGTATTTTAAGATGAGTAGTGGTCCCAGAATAGTGTCTTGCAGCACGCTGGAAATAACGGGTGATAAAGGAGAGGAGCTTCTTAGCGCAAATGAACTGTTGACGCTTAGTCAGAAAGGTGCATATCTACGCGAGAAAGAGGGTTAAGATTAATATGCGATACCGTTGGGAACAGCCGTTCGTGAGGAACCGTGTCAAATGTCTTCTGGAAGTCTAGGAAATGGATATATACAGGTACGCTTTAATCAAGGCGCGAGCTTATATCCTTAATTCAGAGAGCTACAGTTGAGTCTCTAAGGACATGCCTTTCTGAAAACCATGCTGATTTGATTGAAAAAAAATTGCTGCGTTAGACACTTTACAACATGGGAATATATTATGTGCTCCATTAATTTGGAATATACACCGGTGAGTAGTTGGATGACAATTACTGCATGAAGACGATTACCCTTGTTCTGGCACTGCAATTATCTCGTCCACGTTTCCGACTTGCGGCACCACTCCAGATGATAATGGCTGTCGAAAGATATTGCATAGAATGACACTTGTTATGTGCTCAGTGTTCTTTAGCAGCATAAAATTGATTCCGTCGATGCAAACCGAAGACATCAACTCGAGTGACTCTAATAATTGGGCAATATTCTTTGCTTCGAGTGTTATATTGGGCATGTCTGGGTGGTTAAAGATGGTCAGCGTTAGGTTCGATGGTGAACATGGAAGATAATACAGAGTTCAGTACATGGGACACGTTATGGTCAGAAATACGGTTATTGTGGTCATCATATAATGATAATGATTTCTAGTGACCTGGGTAGTGGACCTGGATATATC
This sequence comes from Dermacentor silvarum, assembly GCF_013339745.2. Classification (NCBI taxonomy): domain Eukaryota; kingdom Metazoa; phylum Arthropoda; class Arachnida; order Ixodida; family Ixodidae; genus Dermacentor; species Dermacentor silvarum. The sequence continues at coordinate 14,817,282 of NC_051157.2, forward strand.
CATAATTGTTTCGGATCGTTTCGCAGCATGTCAGGCAGTGTTGTTGAGCAAAAGGCACGTGTAGCTGACGCGGTTAGTGAGTCGAACGCTTTTTTTCACTGCATGGCGTTATATATCTCCCAATAATTAGCGGGAGAGCTATTGGAACGTTTGGCTAAGCGATATAGTATTTTCTTTTTCTTGCTTAGCCGTTTTAATGTGTTATTGAACCTGGGGACGAGGGTTGCTCGGTTACAGTGATATTTAGGATGTAAGCCTCAGTGAGTTGGAGCATCTTGTTTTTAAAAGTGTCCAGTTTTGTTTGTACTGCGCACTTCGAGAATTTCGTAATATACCAGCGGTGAAAATCTCTTAGCGCAATGTTATTGGTGTAGAAATCCCCGTTTGTAGTATAGTAGAACATTATTTTCTTCTCTTTTTGATTTTTTTTTTGCTTTGACGTAGCTGACAGAATAATTCAGCATTCAGGACAGAGTGAACACTCAGTCCTGGCAAATATGCTACAGAAGAATCACTATGAAGTGGGTTGTTAAGATAAGGTATGCTATGTTAGAGCACTGCTCATGTCTTCGCGTTTGAGTATGTACAAGTTGCGTCAAACCAGAAGTGAGGCATGTGTTAAGAAAAATAATTTCGAGGTTATTCTTAGACAACGTCAAGGCTGGTTCGGACCATGTTACACATGGTGGGATAATGTCGCCAAAAAGGAGCACTGGCGTGTGGCGGAATAACGTAGTAATAGATTGCAGCGGCTCGTGGAAATGAATAGTGAAGCAAGCATCGGCGTCGAGGGTTTGATAGCATACACCAAGAACAACCTGAAGGTATAAGGTAATGGGCGCAAAACAAATAAAATTTCTGGAGCTGAAGAGATAGTAACAATGGAGCAACAAAGACCATGATGTGCAACTGTCACAACGCCGCCTACTGGTTTGCCTTCTCGCCTAAAGATATCGAAGGTAGGAAGGAATGAACGGCTCATTTCAATCATGTTTCTGTTAGCACGAGAAGCTTACAGTCAATAGAATCAAGGAGGCTACGAAATGCGTCGCGTTTGGGAAGAAAACGCGTAAACATAAGTTTATTATACACTGATCCCGGAGTTTGGGAAATCTGAGGCAGCCCGGTGTAACTAGGGGCATTATACACCGACAGACGCGAGCTCAAATACAAAAAAAAAAAAAAAAAAAAAAAGGAGCCGAGGCTTGCGCTGAGTGCGGAAGAGACAGAGACTTGGAATAAACATTGAACGGGAGCAGGAGAGTTTTCTGTACGAGGCGAAGCGTGGTTTAGACCGTTCATGCTGGTTCGAAACGTTCGAACCAGCATGCAGAAAGGTTCGCTTAAACCAATTCCCACAGCGTGTGGTTCCCACATTATTTTTTCTTGTCCTTTTTTTTTAATTATTTCCTTTTTTTTCGGAATCACGAATGTATCTTCGTGAAGTAGACCACTTTTTATACGCCTAGAGCATTCCCTTCGGGACGGTGTCGATAACCAGGGTTGTAAACCCGTCTCCCTGGGGAAAGCGACGAGAGATCCGAAATAGAGTTGCTCCCGAAGGGAATGTATGGAGCAATATCGGCATGGGCCTCTTGCTCGTGCTAAGAGCCCGGCGCAAACATAAACTTTGATTATGCAAACACTTGGGAGTCGATATATATATATATATATATATATATATATATATATATATATAGTCACCGGTATAGGAATATGTACATTCACATGGTTGTTAAGAATATGAAATCTTCGACAAATAGTGATTGCAGTAATATAACCAACGTTAAAAAAAGAAAGAAAATAAATGATGTCTAGAGGAGAAATATCCGAAAAAATATTATGTTCCGAAGAAAAAATAAACTTGCATCACGACGCCATGTTGCTTAACATTCTTTCTTAATCCTTCAGACCGAGCTCCTAAACATAAGGAAGTAGAGATAGATAGAAGGAGAGTGAAAATATACGCGTGTGTGCGCGTGTGTGTGTGCGTGTGTGTGTATATACATACATTTCTTTGAGAATTGATTTTGAGTGTTTCCTCCCGGAAATGCGAATACTTGGCTCGAAATACTTGTATTTTCTTTTCAAGCTTGCCTACAATGTATATTGCAGATTTTCTACACCATGCTAGTTGCAACAGGCGCATGTCACCTCAGCTCTACGTTTCACTCAACAGGTGAGATTACATGGTTTCCTCATGCTAAGGAGCTGCCCACTTTTGTGGTCACTCACAGACATTTATGGTTGGCGTGATGCACTTTTGCAGTCATTTATTGTCTGTTGATGATGCTGTTGCAGCTTTGCACAATTATGTAAGAAAACTAAGGCAAACTGCGGAAGAGGCACTATTACATCGGGCATCTATGCCAATGCGTGGTGCTCCTCCCCCCTAGAGACTTGCCAGCACTTCAGCGCTAACAGTATGAAGCGCGCAGCTCCCTCCCTCCCCCCGTTCTTGCTATGATTAGATGACACCTGCCCCTGCAGGATATCCTGGATCCGGCCCTGCCTCCAGAAAAGTTTTGGACTGAGCCGCTCATTGATACGAAATTCTTGGGTTGTTACAACACATGAAGCTTTTGCACCCACGGCATTTGATATGCATTCTAGCCGTTGAACCTCGGACACGTCCTTCTCTATTTTTTATTCTTTGCAGTGGGCTTCATGCTGATTGTCTTGCTGCTTATTCTGTCCAGTTTTTGCATCGTATTCTCCGTGGTTCTGCTTCTGGGTCTCTTTTTCGTAAGTTGTTGTCTTTTTGTTGCATTGTACTGACTTCTTCAACAAAATGCCGAAACTTGTAACTAAGCCCTCTCAAGTGGTAACCACAGAAGGGATCACAGGGAACTCATTGATTCGGGAATTTTATGAAAACTCCAGCGAATGGACGTTACTCAGTTTTGCGAAGATGCACTTGACGATAATAGGAAAAGTTAGCCCGTTCCTGAACTGTTGCCGCTTACGGAATGCCATAAACGTGCCGCGCAGGGGAGTCATCTTGTGACGCTGAGTCCTATACTAGAGCCAGCACACAAAGTAAAACTTAAAGACCATGCTTTGCTTATAGAATAATTTATGGGGTTTACCGCCCCAAAGCAACACTGGTGCTATATGACAGACGCCGTAGGGGGAGTTCCGTATTAATTTTGATCAGCTGAAGGTCTTCAACGTCACCTATTTCTGAGTACACGAGCGGTTTTTCTGAGTACACCCGCTACCTCGTGCTCAGCAGCAGAACGACATTGAGCCACCACGGGCCGTGTTAGGCGTAGTTGCTGGTGCAAGGACGTCGGTAGCAACAACCAATGACCTATAGCGGCTTTTCTTTCTTTCATTTTACCAAGAACACCAATACAACATAAGAGCCTGCTTAACACGTTTTCAAACTTCTCGCATATGGTGAGGCTCATCGTGCCGTCTTTGAGAACGCGTACAGATTCCGTTACCTGTTACCACAAGTTACAAGACAAACATTTCTTTTTCTTCGAGGACAGAAGAAGTTCTGTAATTTTCAAGGAAGCTTTCCACTTCCTTCGGCACCAACACCACCCCCATCACCATCTTCATCATCATCACTATCATATTCATCGTATTCATGGCATCTACATTCGCAGCCGCCACCATCACCATCATCATCATATTCATTATCGAACATCCCATTGACGACATTTCCCTTCGGCGCAGGACAATCGGCTCCTGTTGCTTCCGTGGCTCGCCTTCGTGTCCACGACGACAGTGCTGGACGTCGCGCTGTCGCTCTACTTCATCACGGATCTGGTGAGCACTGGTCTCGTTCACGCGCACCTCCGCCTGGAGCAGCCGGCCGGCCGCGCGCAAGGACGGCCGTCTGTCGCACTCGTCCCAGACATTTGTTTATGCGAACGCAGCACAGTGCCCGGCCACCGTCCTGGCGCTGCGGCTCCACGATAAACCTCATACAACGCGCTGATTATAAATTCGGGAGCTGACACTGACAAATGCTAATGCTCGCACTAGTCCATCGTTTTCAAATCATCTAAGAAAGATCGATTTCGCAGTTGCATTATTCATAACTATAGCTTGTGTGCAGCAGTTTCTCTGTGGATTATCTTGCTTTTATGCGCAGTGATTTTACGCTGTTTGCGTTGTTGTAAGTTTGCAGTCGCATATGTTATATTTATTTATTTATTTATTTATTTATTTATTTATTTATTTATTTATTTATTTATTTATTTATTTATTTATTTATTTATTTATTTATTTATTTATTTATTTATTTATTTATTTATTTATTTATTTATTTATTTTGCGAGAAGTTAGCTTTTTCGCATAGACGAGTATTTAAACAAAAGCGGGAATGCCCTCCCCAAGTAGAAATTGCAGTAATGGCTTAGCGTACTTATTCTGAATGAGCCAATGCCCGTAACTGTCTGTTTAATGCGTTGGGATAGCTTACATCTCTCAGAATCCTCCATCGAGTATCTCTTGTTTCTGTGCATAGACCCAACAGGTGGTGAATGCCCGCTGTGCACTGTGTGCTAGCTGGAGCAACACATTGTAAACAGTTCACTCGTTATTCAGATGTTTCGCCCCAAGCCCAGGGAACAGAAGGTGTATAGGTTGCCCCAGCCCATCTTCGAATAGAGACTTCTTCTATCCGAAAAAAGAAGACATTCAGGGGAAGGCAGCAGACACACGGAGGGATTAAGGCGCGCGTGTTCCGATGAAGAAGTAACTTCTGACTTAAAAGAATTGAATGGAGACATGGGGGGAGGATGTCGAGATGTGATTTCTGGTGTGGCGTTAGTGTGTATATCTGTCCGCTAGATTGTTGTACTGGTGCTGACCGTGGCCCTGCACCCAATGTATGTAACCTGAGGATAGAAATCACCCGTGAAAATTTGGTATGGATTAACGAATTCGTGAGTTTTGAAACCATTATTAGAATGCTGTTCAGCGCTGCGTGAGCAAGCGTAGGTTTCGACTACACGAACGATTTTAAGCGTATTGGCCGTTTTCACTGCCAATACGCATTTTACACCTACACTACGTTATATGTATAGGCTACTGCACTGTTATTTTATATTATCGATATATTATGATTATTTGTTGAGCTTTTACTTTAATTTTGTGTTCCTGTGTTTTCCTTAGCTATTCTGTACATGAAGTGTTGATTAATATTTACTACCACGTTGGAATTTGCGCATTATATAAATTAGGTTTGTCCGAGGAGGTACCCCTAACAGCTTTCTACCTCTGGGACCTCCGAATGGGATGAGTTTCACTATCTGAGATGCAAGCAAAAATAGATAAAACTTAAATTGAAAAAAAAAAGGAATAATATTATTGCAGGTGCTTTGCTCGCGATCTTGCTTAGTTCAGTTGCGTAAGTTCATTCGAGTTGAGCCGACTTCAGTTGAGCTGCGCAAGAAGTGACTTGCGCAGCGACTCCACACCCTCACAAGGGCATGTTCTTGTCGTATAAAACATCAAACAAAGAGCGACGAACTCCATACGCACCATGAAAGGGTTGTCCTGAATCGCGCCGAAGAAAGAAGATATTTTCCGCAAGGCGCTTAAGTCAGTACTTCTAAATAGACGTTGTCGACAGAACTGTTAAGACAGTAGGCGAAGTAATTTTATTGGTGACACATTTTTCAGTATCTGTGTTGAGCTTGTCGCAACAGCCCCACAAGTATTCACCTCAGTCCATGGTAGCTGGTCTTTACATGGATGTCTTTATTTGTTCTTACTGCATTGTTTTATTACGTGTTTATTGTGGCCCAGATACTGCTTATTTGTGCGATGTATGCACTCCTGGCACAGCCCTGCTAAAGGGCTGCAGTTTGTTTAAATAAATAAATAAATAAATAAATAAATAAATAAATAAATAAATAAATAAATAAATAAATAAATGAATGAATGAATGAATGAATGAATGAATGAATGAATGAATGAATGAATGAATGAATGAATGAATGAATGAATATGGTCGGGATACCTCATTAGTGGAATGCAGGTTTTACATATCAGCATGATTTGCACTACAGATTCTCCTTTAACAGATATTAAAGGTTCCTCGACTTTTGTAACAATGTTGCACACATATTTTTTTTACTCGACGTTCTCGTTTGTTGTTCGCCATAGGCCATTCGGCTCTTATTCGTCAGTTTATTATTTCTTTTTTTTTTTACAGAAAGTCGATGGTTTCGTGATCACCATGTACGTTGTCGACTACACCATGTGCTCAATAAATGTAAGTGATCGGCTTATCCTTGTGGATGAGAACTGTGTGTCACTGCTGAGCTAGCGCGCTCAGTGCTTTGCGATGACAGTATAAAGCTGTCATAGGCATGCCAGAACGTTTTCTGGGTAACCTCGCCTGTTCTGTATGCTTCAAAAACGTCTGACCAGACTCGAAAGCATTACCTTTTTTCTTTTGTTTTTATAATCTTCCTGTGAACGTGCCGCGGTTGGCTCACGGGGTTTAACGTCCCAGAGCGACACGCTGCAGCGGAAGGCTACACGAATTAATTTTGACCACTTTGGGTTCTTTAACATGCACTCGATCATCGCGGTACACGACCGCTTTCGCGTTCCGCCTCCATCAGCTGCCCAGGCCAGGTGATCGAACCCGTGACGTCGTGCTCGACAGCATAATGCTACTATCACTGAGCAACCAGCGATGGTTTGGTGTGGCCGTGTACTTATTCAAATGTTCCTTTATTCGGACGTTCAGGAGTCAGTTGCAAACAGCTGATGTCACCTTTAAAAAATACCTTTCATTGGCAGACTACGGAAACAGTGTCAACTGGATGGCTGAAAAATGGCAACGCCTGATCCTGACGATTCGCTCGAAGACAGGTGACGAAGTGGGTAACTAACGGCCGTGTCGGAGCGAAATCATTATTGAACCGATTTCGCAATATCATTCCGAAAGCGCTGCGTTTGAAACGAGCGCGACGAAATTGATGGCACAGAGTTACCTGAATGAAGAAAGAGGTACGGAAGAAAATACAGGATTGTGCTGTTGCAGATGGCGGCCAGTATCGAACAGCTGGCACAAGATCTTGTCGCGCGATCAAAAATATTCAGATTCATATTGTGAGGGGGCTGTTTTCTTAAGGCTCTTTTTTTTTAAACTGGTGCTACCGTTTTTTTTTTTTGTACCCTAATTCTTGTGCGCGCACTTCAAGCCAAGTAAGCGTGTGGCATTCGATTAAACTATAGTTGCCCGTAACCTCTGTCACATGGCAATTAGATATCGCGCTTTTTCTATCGCATGACACAACAGCTGTCGTTGATACTGTGAACGTGTATTACTCTTTACTCTATGGAGCTCTACAAATACGTATTGTGAAACCCGTCGCTAAGGTATTTGCAAAATGCATAAAAGTATTCTAGCTGCCAGAGATGAATTTTCCGCGCTTGCCAAGTATATATAGTTTGATGCTGGCTCTCGTGTTTTCAGCGAAACGCGCTTCCTTCGCAAAAAATCACGCGTGACGTTCAAATGGATTTCAACGTAAATTATATTGCAGGCAACAGAAAATTAACAGAAACGCAAACATCTTTAAAGCCATTTTCGTGTGAGTTCTTCTTACAGTTTATGGTGAAGCAAATTTCTCGTTGTGTGCGTCTCATCCGCATTCTCTTGCGCAACAATTGCGTTCCTCAATTTGCGTCGAGCAATTTCACTCATCGTAACGCTCCTTTGTAGTGTTTACATAAATTCCCAAATACGATGTGGCGTTAATTGATGTAAAGTTATCTCGAAACATCTCTTTCCGCATGTCTGCCGCAGCCCTTTACGAACTTAAACCTTCGCAGAGGCTCCATTTCAGCCCTAAGAGTTTCTTTTCGTTGATATTACAGGCCAAGCTAAAAAAAATAGATTCTGGTGCTTGCACAACAGAATGAGTAAGGTAAATCGAAATGCTTTAGTCACGAACTAGAGATACCAAAACAAAAATCTTCCACGACTTAGGCGTTTATAGTTTGTTTCTTTTTTCATTCACGACATGCGCTCGGTAATGATGAATGAATCATTTGTTTACGGCATTGCGCAATATCGCTTTTCCCTTAGCTCTAATTCATAAACGTGGGTGAATGATAGCTGAGTTTTCGCAGACCAATATGTGGGTTTATATCATGCGCACATAGGAACAACTCGCGGTATAACTGAAGTGCACGCACCAACTGCTTCCAAAGGGGGCGCTTTTCATCTTCGTCTTCCGGCCGCTACGGTATATTTTGATTAGCTGCAAAACTCTACAGGGAACATCGCGCGCTCTTGGCTAGGTCGCAAAGTTTGCCCCGCAGTAAAACGTCCGGCGAGCCAGCCGTAAATTGAGGCAATTTTTTTGCAGACGTCCGAAACACGCGCAGTCTCGAGAAGTTTTCCCAACGGAACTTTAAGAGGCGGTTTAAGGGAATTATCGCCGCTTGCGCGAGGGTGGCTGAAATGGTTTTGTTTTCTCGTAGAGTCGGGCCTGGACTCCATGTTGTAGGAGATGGAACCGAAAGCAGGCCCTGAGGCCAGTTTTGAATAAAGATGTTTATACCGCCACCGTCACCACTAACCAGACAGGGACGGAGCTTGCGAATTATGCCTGTGCTTGCGTTATGGTTCTGCCATTTATTTCTAGTTTACCGTCGGGCGAAGTTCTACAAGCACGACGGCAATCACAGATTTGTTTCAGAATGTAAAGAAAGAAAGTAAAATAGAAGAAAGCGGAACTTAACGGGTGATGCTTAAAACTGCGCTTGAAGTGTCTGAACTGGCAGCCAACTTCACGTTTCTTTCACATTTCAGCTAAGAATTGTTTTGGTTGTGTGTGTGAAATCACGATTTCAGCAGTGCTTTGCTCGAGAAATTGTGTCAGAAAATACAAAAAGAAAGAAAGGACGAAAGAAAGATAGAAAGAAAAATCGGAATAAACATGTCAAAACTGAAACGCCTGCGCTGTTTTGTGTGATAAATTTTCACATGTGCTCCTTCGCTTGGCAGTTTCCTTGTTGTTCATTCAGTGTCTTTCACAGATCTACTGCATAATGTGCGTGGTGTCCCAGTACCAGCTGTACTACGTCAGAGGTCACGTCACGGAGCAGATAAGTCGGCGGGAGTCAGTAAGTTGCGTACGGTTTTAAATATTACGCTGTTTGCACCTTCGTACTCAATTCACGCGCGATCAAAGCTTTCGGCAGCTTCTGGGGCACCTGTGAAAGTTTCAGTGTTGCAGAGTTCTCTATACTTCAATTCGCCCGCCTCGTACGTAACAGTGGAAGCGACGTGTCGTGTCAGCCAATCTAGGAAGCGAGTGCACATACTCTCGTATATGTATGGTGACGTGGAGGGTAATACATGGCGCATGAAAAGCTACGACCAAGCAGTACTCTGCGGCCGTGCGTTAAACATTGCATGCTCACGCTTCAAGGACCTAGCGGATTGCACATATTTTCTATGAGGAGCATATGACTTCATGAGGATTCTTATACGGTTTCTTTGAAATTCTACTAATCATCAGTCCGTTCTGCAAGTGATAATATTTACATAAATTGAGCACACAGCGCTTGCGTAACACTATTACGTATTCTAAGAGGTTATGTAAGACTAATATGTTATGTTTGGTTATGTTATCCAAATATATTTGGATAGCTTATGGTGCTAAAACAAAGTGTGTGCAACTTGATTGGAATCAAAGCACGGAACTACATCATTCTGCGCAATTTTAGCGGCGCCGTAACATTCCCCGTAGCTTGCATAGTACTAAAAAAAGCTATAGTGAAACGTAGTAGATATATTGAGAGCGACATTGTCCTCACTGTGTTTTTCTTAATCCCAAAAATGCTTCAGCAACGCCGTAACGTGGCTCCAACGACATCCTTTGTCAAGTGCTCGATGACTTCGAAATTTCTGCCTAAGAATGCGAGTCATGTTGTTTTATTCGGGCGATAAAGCTTCCCATAAAAATTACATGTGGCAAATCTGGCGCTGCAACCGCTCAGCTACCACGAGAATTGTGGGCAGCATATACGGATTTGGCTAAATCTTCGCGCTTCTGGCTTCAGACGTGTGATGTTACTCATTGCGGATTATCCTTCTGACTCTCAGCGAAATCGTATTTTTCTAAACGCATGAAGGCACATGCACACATGCATAATAACCATTGCGAATTGCAGCGGTTGTAACGCAATACATTGTTAAAAATGATCAATTTTTTGAAGCCATGGAGCCGTTTGAAGCGAGGAGGACGAAAGTTACTACCCATCATTCTTATGCCAGCCGAACCGCCATACTTGCACTTCCCGTAGACAATATAGTGCAGGAGCTGACTCCAGTAATCTTTGGGAACTCTACGACTCCGGGTGCAGCCATATTTGAGGCATCTATGCGAGCCTTAACTTCAACTTTTTAGCTTTTTCATTCCTTGGTCACTGCCACGTATTTTGACTTTTGTCCAGTCCCATCCTCACTAGACGGGCTTCTGCCGAATCATGTACGGCTCTCCAAGGTGTTCATAATACTCGTATAACGGGAGCGTCGACTGACACGGTGATCAGCGCCGTCTCGCGGAGCGCAGCGACGAATGTAGCGACCACAAGCGCACGGGCACAGAGCATACGGAAGCCCCGCGTATTAGACTATTCTGTTAAGCTCCCCATAGCTCCTGCTTGCTACGCGCTTCCAATGCAAGAAGAAACGCGCACACGTGCTCCTTCATGCACGAAGGTTACAATATGCCGCTGCAAACTATAGATGAGCTGATAAACAGCAGGGGCTGTGCCTTGTTCTATCAAATCGCGTAGAATACAACGCTAGCACGCTCTGCGCGCATGCGCCTACCTTCGTCACTTTCGCAGGTGTGCGCTCCAAGTACGTCGTTATCACCGACGTACCAGTCGACTCTCCCGTTAGTATATTAAAATATCGGAGAATGTATTTCAGAATAATAGGGGGCTCTTTTACATTCGTCGCGGGTAATCCCGCAGCTGTGATTTCGTCCAATGTCGTCCCACGTAAAGACGTGTCGTATGACGCAACATGTTCGCAGCTGCCCGTGGTGATGGCCCAAAATAGGGGCGACGGCGCCGGCCAAAGCGGTGATCGCTCCGCCTTCGGCTGCATCAGTTCGTGGTACGTGCGGTGGCTCTCTCGCAAGACAGTTCCGCCACCTAGTGATGACACGATACTGCCGTGCCGTACCATCGTTCCCGCAGATACGACCGTCTCCGCTGATGAAGCTGCAGCGGCAACGGCACTTGCCGCCACAGGTATCCACCCGCTGCCTGCCTGCCGCACGCGCTCTTATATTTATTTATTTATTTATTTATTTTATTTTTATTTATTGATACTGTTAGCCCAAAGGCCGATACAGGGTGGAGAACTCATAAAATAAGCTTCAAAGATCTACACAAACACGAGCGCTACAAAAATCAAACCAGAAAATACAATTGCTTAATTATGCCAATTTTACACAAGAATATTCACACATATGTAATATAAATGAGCATTGAGCATTGAACAGGCACCGAACACTACAATCATAACAAACATGTATCATACAAAATCAAATTTTACATCACATACAGGAACTTCGTCAATATCCGCAGAGTCATTTCAATCATGTCACATTGCACATGCTGCCTATCATTGCATGAAGACGCTAATTATGTATGAGGATTGCTACATAGCAGAATAATAGGCCAGTACGGATTTTTCAAAGTGTTCTAGGGAATCAATTTTCGTTATGCAATGCGGTAGCGCATTCCAATCTTCAATCGTTTTAGGAAAGGGGAGTACTTAAATGAGTCAACCTTTGCAGTTATGGGCATAATTGGTCCTCATGGCTAGACCTAACGGACCGTGATATCCGTGACGTTCTGTTTTGCAAATACCTTTGAGTGTCGAAATTGAAGCGGTTATGTTTCATTAAGTAAATAAATTTAGTCTAGCTACTTTTCGCCGCAATGAAAGCTCGGGCAAGTTTAGTTCAGTGAGCATCTCAGTCACTGAATCCGTGTGCCTATATTTGACATAATAAACCTTGCTGCACGCCTCTGTATTTTTCAATCTGATTTTACTCCTTCTTTTATACGGATCCCATATTATGCTAGCATATTCCAGCGCGGGAGTACCAATGCTAGATATGCAGTTAGTTTAACATCTCGGGGAGCAAGTTTAGTCTACGTCTTAGTGACCAAAGTTTAACCTCTGCGGCATTACATAAATTAGTATGTGTTTTTTCCAAGATAAGTCATCGATATCGTAACGCCTAAATACTTGAAATGGCTCACTTGTTTTATTGTTACCCGTCTAACTTGTAATTGAAAAGTAACACATTTCTTGTTTTTCTAGTTATTCGCGCATAAACAGTTTTTTTTCAATAATTTATTTTCATTTTCCATCGCGTGCACCATTGCTGATGCTTCTAGTGCTGAAGTTAATTCCAATTGGTCCTCATGACATGATATTTAGAATATATTAAG